>NW_017307522.1:248903-260221 GCF_000935625.1 Nanorana parkeri | reverse complement strand
GCTATCTAACACATTCAAACATTTCTATACTAATGCACATTTTATTTACCATACAGAAGTTTTTATTCTTTAAAACTGATTGTGGCACTTGCAGTTTTCCGGTGCAAAATTAGCTAGCTGGATTTTAAAAACACATTAGTTGTGCTCCTTTTTAGCTTATATTTCACATCGAGGGAGACTACAATAGTGTATTTCAGGACTGGTTGTTAAGTTGAGTAGTCTACAAAATGCCTTTATTTTAAAAGATGCAACACCCTTTCATCTCACAAAGGCAATGGATATGAAAGCCACTAGGAACTACTTTCATGTAAGAACTTAAAAGACAACAAGAATCTTGTTACCATATTTCACAATGGTTTTCCCAATGATTTACTAATGTGGGGGGAAAAAACTCAAGACAACTATTCACATGAAGAATTAAAAATACTTCGAAAAATGGAAGACTTACTATCTAATCTATAATATTTATTACAGGTATTTATATAGCTCCAACAATTTACGCAACGCTTTACATACTGCACATTCACATCAGTGCCTGCCCTCTTGGAGCTTACAATCTAAGATCCCTATCTCACATGCATACATACAGGGCCAATTTAGACAGGAGCCAAATAACCTTCCAGCATGCCTTTGGATCAATGGATTTTATAGTTGTATAATATATACATTGATAACTGTTATTGGTTTACATTTTTTTTAAACAGACTGCAATGGAGTTATCAGGTGGACAAACATTTATTTACTATGCTTGGTCATAAACAGTTTTATAAGACTTATATCTAGTCAATTAAAGTGAACCTTAACTTAAAGTTTAGGTGCACTTTAAAATATATATAGGCATTAGGGAGGGATGGGATTGAAGGCACTCACCTGTCAGTTGTAGTAAACATGTACTGTGGTGCAACTGTTCTGGGTCATGTGACTTAAAGCCGTGGCAGCTGGCTTTAAAGTTAGCTAAGGCTTCTGTCAACTTAAAGGAATATTCTGATGAGGTAAGGGCTAACTCTACAAAGCTGTTTAGGTCAGGTGACACTTTACTGGAGTGCCACAGTTCCAGACAGCAGACATGATCCAATTTATAAAAAAAAAACAGTATGTGGTATTAAGTGAAAGTTAAGTGAAAAGAGTTAAGTAAAAAGGTCAGTAACACATACAGATTCAGCAATACTATTTCGTATATGAGATGTTATGCTCCTCATGAGATCAGGATTTCAAGTTAATAAGAACTTAATGAAAGTAAAATGGTGATGTAGATACAAGAACCAATTAGATGTTAGCCAGTTCTAACAAGCATTAGAAAAATGATATCTTGAATCTCATTGGTTGCTAGATTCAATCATTCCAATTCTCATCCAGTTTTTGTATGCATGAATCAAAGTACTGAAGCAGGTCATACACAGGCCATTCCTGACAATCCCCAACTTGACCACACACGTAGGATGTAGTGCCCACATTGCTTTTAATATGACTGTGCACATTGGAAGGGTCAAAAGGTGAATGCACTTGGAGGACAATAGTGGTAATTTGTGGTCAGTAATTCTGGCCCTTTGTGAGGAAAACAGTCCTTGCAATGACCAGCACAGCAGATAATGATCACATCAGTCTTGATGATTGCCAGGAAATCAGCCATCTTAGAATAAATATTTAACTGTGATTTAGTGTGATGAGCCTGATATTGGTGAGAAATGTTTGGCCTGTGTATCTAAAAATATCCAGTTTATATATTTAAGTTATGGACTTGTAAGATTCATGTATCCTTTTTTTTTAGCACTGAATACCATAAGCGGGGCATTGTGAAACTGATATCTTCATTTTCCTTTTGTTTTAAAGCAGATCGGTCAAAGCAGTGATCATTTGCCTTACAAAAGTACTCTAAGTGTAAAAATTAATTAGCAATATAAAATGTTTAACTTTTAACTACATTTTCCATCTTTACTCGAAACAAATGTTACTCTTAAGGAAACATTATTCTAGGAGCTAACAGGATGTGCAAGAGCTCTGCTCAGTTCCTGTTTGGTTGTACAAACTTTATTTACTATGTATAAAATAAACATGCTTTTGTTAAGTAGTATTTATTCAAATGTGAACAGGGTTTATGAATTCCTATGATGTATATCAGTATTTGAAATGCGAAAACGTCCCATTACTTGTTCTGCTTGGGTTTGTTATATTCGTTATTTTCTTTCTCTTTAACCGATAGATTTGTATTATGTTTGGTTTTTTTTTTTAACCATCTTTAACAAGTTCGTTTTGCCCCTTTCCCCTATGACTACCTAACCCTAGCCCCTAGGTTATTCAGTAAGCCAGTAGCAAAGTAAAGTGCTCCAACTCATGTTATAATATCAGATTGGTTGCTCTGGATTACTGCACTTTGTGCTTTAGCTTTGCTCGTGCAGTATTTTAATAAACCAAGTAAAGTTCCAAATTGAATAAGCATGATAGTCATGTATTCCCATACAAAGAGTACCTCTTAAGGTAAACTGCACTTCCATGCCTAACAGACACTTAAGTGACACTAAACTTAGGAGTTAAATCTTTAAATTGCAAGTGGTCTAATTATTAACAAAAATGTATCTTATTTGTGTATCACTCAGCTGTAGATCCTCAATTCATCTCTGAATTGGTGCTGATACTGTCCTTCCTTCTGGAGGGTGGCTACTTTGTTTCCCATGGTCCCGGTATGTATTGTAAAGTAGCCACCGCTCCAAGCTCGCTCCAGTGATTACAAATGATTGAACTATACCTGAGATTATAGTCCATAACGGGAGCGAGCTTGCAGAGGTGGCTACTTTATATTACACACAGCGACCATGGGGAACAAAAGTAGCCACCCTCCGGAAGGAAGGACAGTGTCAGCACCAATTCAAAGATGCATTGAGGATCTACAGCTGAGTCATATACAAATAAGTTACATTTTTGTTAATAGTTAAGGTACTTGAATGCATTTTTAAGATTCAACTTCTGAGTTCAGTGTCACTTTAAGCATTTTTTAAAGGTAAGGGTTTATGTACACCTTTCAGATAGTGTGAAACTAAGACTAGTCGAGTCCTAGAAACAGCTGCAGCAAACTGTCCTTTTTGAAGCAAATCCATACTCTAACACAAATCATTTTATTGATCATGCCTCCTTTAAAGTTACCAGGAAATATAAAAATCCAACAGGTCATTCAACTGTCCAAATTCAATGGAAAACGGAAATATTTTTTTTTTAGTTTAATTCATATTAATATTATTTTTATCTTTAATAAGGTAACTTTTTTTCAGTTAACTAAAAACAGATGCAAATTCAGCCACACACTTTAATGATATTGCTTGGACACTTAAAAAATTCTCTAGCTTATGAAATCTTCCTTGTATCTTCTGTTACAGTGTTACATACTTATAAAAGTATGTGTTTCAACTCTGGTGATAGCCTTCCTGTACTTGCTTGTATCCACATGAACTGACATCCTCAGTTTAGTTAGCAGTGTCTGTAAAAGTTAGTGTTCTGGAGAGCACAGCTCTTTCCTTGCCACAGACTTGGCACTCCACAAATCAAATTAGGCTTTTGATGTCAGTTCATTTATGTAGCAGGCTGGAAATGAGCTGTACTCCATTAAAGACATAATTCCTCCAAATACGACAGCTGTAGAGGTTACCGAAAAGCAAAAGCATTCAGCCATGGAGCTGTTTATTTATGGATTTCAGCATTTCTTTCACTATTGATAGAGAACAGTTAAAGGCAGTACTCAAACTGCAACAAGCACAACAATCTGTTCTGAGAGGTACAAAAATTATAGGTTTAGCAAGGTAAATGAAAAAACCCTCCTACAGTATAAGTACTGGGTGTATTTTCTAAAAAAAGGTATGGCTGGGAAAAAACCTTGAAATGTTCACATTAAGGTGTCTATTCACAAAGCTGCCGAAGGATCTAGCCGTAGCTTCGGCTTATCCTTCAGCTAGCTTTGGCCCCAGGACCCCTTCGGTTCAGTAGAACTGAGCCGCTCGGCCAACTTCGGGAGCTGTACGGGCTATAGTGAAAAGTCCGTACAGCTCTCGAAGTTGGCCGAGCGGCTCGGTCGAGCCGAAGGCATATGCTTCAGCTCGACTGAGCCGAGGTGAAAGCCGAATGCTGGCAGTTGGAGATGGAGGCTTTACCCTCCATGTGAAACTTCCTGGCTGCATTCCCTGCTGTGATCTAATCCTTGGACTGCATGAGAACACATTCGGGGTGATCGGGCAGCTCGTGCACCTCTTTAGTTTTGCCTTCATTGAGCTTTCTGCTGAGTTTCAGTTCTGATTCCATCTGTATCTGGTTACCAGGTAACCAAGGACGCTGATCTGTCATTACACTGAGAACCCGGCGGAGAGCTTAGCAGAACTTTCATATCACCGCCGGCTATGTCAAGCTCTCATTGTAATGACAGCTGGTCCGGGCCAATAGAAAACAGTTGGGCGGAGCTAGCTGTCACTGCTAGCTCAGCCCTATCATTTTCTATTTTTTTTCTACTTTTTAAAAATATTTTTCTATTCTGCTCGGTACCACAGAGGTACCGAATAGAATAGCTGAGCCAAATGCCGCTTGGCCTTTGGCAGCTTTGTGAATAGACCCCTAAGTATGTTAATCTTTTGTTTAGCAATCTTCTGCAATAATTCTTTAATATAGTACTATGAAGAGCTATGTCCATCATGTCAGTCACTAGTGAATTGCATTTCTCGTGATAAACAGCAAACATTGTTTTTTAATTTTTGGTGAAAATGGGGTCCCCATTTTAACTAAAAAAGCAGAAAAATGATTCAGTCCTGCAGCTGTGTGAATTGTCACTATGGGGTGGGATTTCACCATTTTATTTACTGGCTGTTCTTTCTGAAGAGAACTGGTTGATATCTAAGCACAAATTGACATATAACATGACCCTAGAGCATCTCACTGTGGACCATACATATGTGGGCAATATGTATCATATAATATCTGCTCCAAATAGTGGCTAATAAGGAAAGTTGATAAAGAATGTTCGATTTGTTTGATTCTAAGTGCCCAACACTAGCCATTTCTTGAGCTTTAGTTACAGTATGGCAAAACTTAGAATCTCTGTCAGGTAATTAATGTCATCTGAATCCCTACTGGGAGAATTTTCCTTATCTTCTATCTTCTTTATACTGGGAGAGGAAATGAAGGCAAGTCTCTAAATTGAGGCACAAGCAGGAATAAAATAACCCTTTTTAGTAAATGGTGTGAAACAATGTTACTGAGGCAAATAGTAAGGGGAAGTCACACTAATGGTACAAAGGCAGCAGTAAATAGATGTTCAAACTTTTCCCTACTCTAGCCAAAACAAAAAAAACAGAGTTTGTAACAACTGCAATAATAATATCATCAATTTTATGGTCACTTCATTTCCCAGATCACTGCTTTCAGAGAAATATGGTTTAGGTCCATTTTTGAAGGATTTCCCTCTATACCTTGGATGACTCACTTCTCTCAACAGACTAGAATGTCTTCTATATTCTACAGTGTATTATTGCTGATAAGAATGAAGGCATGTGAGCAAGCTGACTACATTTGTGAGCCAGCAGACTGATGGAGCCAGCTGATTGCTCTTATGGTGGAGCCAGCTAATTGCTCTTATTCCATTTTATTAAAATGTGTACAAATGGGAGCCAGTAATGCAAAACTCTTACCCAACAACTGAAATCCCACCACTGGAGTCCCAGAGAGACATAAGAAACCATTAGGTTATTTAACCCACCCGAACAGCTATTAAAAACTTTGAAAGGGACGACCTTAACCCTTAGTAGTTTCATTTTAAATTGATTGGATTACAGTATAATTAATTTAAAACCGAACTCTAGACGGATATAAAATACACACATTAAAGTGATATCAAAATCAAAAGGTTTTTAAACTGGTGCTGTTTAAATCACTTATAATGGGTTCTCTCCTTGATGTTTAAGGACTTGTGCACACCAATTGCGGTGTGTTCAAGAGCGGTAGCTGCCAGAATGCACAGCAATCGCACACTAAACTTCCCCCTTCGTTCTGGGCTGGAGGGGGCTTGGCAGTGCATTGAAGTCAATGGTACTGCAGCCACGCCCTCCCCACCTGCAGTGTGATCGGAGGCATGGCAAAACATTGCCTGCGTTCAAGTCCGCTGCGAACGAAAAAATAGAGCATGCAGCATTTTTTTGTGTTCGCAGTGGAACAGCAGAGCTTAGAGTGTGAAAGGCAGAAGCAGCACAAGGAGTCAATCACTTCATGGACTGAGAAATAACATGACGACAGGAGTAGAAAGCACAGTGACAGAGAGCAGATATCATCACTGAGTAACTTTCCCCTCACTGCCTAGTCACAGGCCTGAGGCGGGTTCATGACAGGCTGAACTAAGAGGAAGTAGGTTAAATGATGCCGGTGGTCATTCAACCCAGAAGACTGGGGACATCTAGGGGTGAAAAAAAGTACTGTGGGGTAAAGTCCAGAAAGCAGACACTGCATTCTTATTACTAATGGATTTTTATTTGGATATCTGCTTTAACTGTACTTTGCAGGTTTCAGGTTAGTGAAACTTTGTACATTCGCCTCAAAGTCTGGTCATTATCTTCTATGTAGTTACAAATCAGTTTGCAGTAAAGTTTACTTGCTAAACACACACAAACAGTCATAGATTCAACACATGAGACTTTTAATTTCTCAGCAGGTTGGGATTTACTTTCCCTTATTTGAGACATATTGATTTCAATTTGCTGCAGAGGAAACATTTGACAGTTAGGCCTTAATCTCAAGCTACTGAGCTATTAAATATCTTCTGTGTAGTTTATGACTGAGAGTTTATCACTTCCATGCAGAAAATAAATCAGCTTTCTTCATACAATGCAAAATACACACATCAAATATTGTTTTTTTCCCCCTTTGACTCTGCCTAATGTGAAAGTAAAATACAGCTTATATGTCTCTAGTGTGTATCTCCAATCTACATATCTGGCAGGTGGGAACATATAGTGAGATTGATTATCTCTGGTTGTATCTAGCTCGGCAATATATCAAAGCTGCTCAAAACATATATGAATATAACTACTGATAGCGACAACATTTAAAACCTTTTCGGAGTTGACTTTGCTGCAATGCATATCCAAATATGCACAGATTGATCTTAACCTGAATAATTCCTAGGCATGGGCTGTGTGGTCTGTGAAATATCAGCTTATTAAAAGGTTGACAAAAAAAGCACATGTTCAAACCGCTGAACATCCTAATTCTGTTTATTTAGCATGCAAAGTTCATTTGATCTGCCGGTAATGTCCCATGTCTAATTGGGTGAAGCCAGCTGTTCTACTTATAGTCATAATAGAAGAGTATTACATTAACTACTTACATTCGCTAAATACAATTCAGTTTACTTTCATAAGAAATGTAGCAGAGGTGTTCCCTATAAATCACCTTTAAATATCAAATCCACTTTTGTACTGAACGATATACTATTTTTACATCTTACTTAATAGCCTGTTAAGTTTAATAATTATGGGTGCATACAATAGAAAAATATCATTACTAAAGAAACACCAGGTTCACAGTAATGAGGTGTAAAACGAGAATTTAGAAATCTTCCAAATACAATGGAAGGAAAATCAATTTAATAGCTGAAGTGTCATTTTATAGGTACTAGTCATAACTCCAAAACATCTTATATATACATTGTTTATCCTGTATCATATATATACAGGTTTAGCCTGTATCATTGTGTATCCAGGCTTGTTTCCCACTATAAAATGTAAACTTTTTGCAGCACTTCTCAACAATTTGACATGATGTGATAAAAATAATAATAATCATAATAATAATAAAAATACAAAGATTATTATACACATTGACAGTTGCTGACAAACCAAATAAACCTAAAACCGCTGACACAAATATTTCTTGAATGTGGTGAAAATGTTCTAAGCAGAGCACAAAGGAATTTAGGCACAGTTCATCTAAAGAATTCCTTCTGCTAAATAATCCGCTTAAGAATTGAATTTTGTTAAGTATGAAACGCCTTAACATCCTTGCTCAAAATAATGTTTTAAACTCCGCAGATCACTGTCTCTTATGCCGGCATTCCTCACATGCAAGCAGCACAGGGGGACGTGTCTTGTATGTGCAAGACGCATGAATTAGGTAGATGATCCATAACCAAATGCTATACCAGCCGTTGCTCCCACTCCACAACAGTAAAAGTCTAAAAAGATCAAGAGAAACGAATATAACTGCAAGAAAAACTAAAGTATTCTTTTCAAAACAATATCCACACCTGTTATTTTACTAAGACACCTTGGTTTTCTCAGTGCAACTTCTCTGTGTGTTGAATATGTAACTGCTGTCTGCACTCCTGACTTCTAGATATGAAAATATAGGGAAAGTAGGGCACCAAATTCTTTTGGAACCAAATCCCTCTGTCCTTCTTTATCCTTCAGATTTTCCTCTTTTTGGTCCTAAAAAAAAATTATATATCTATCAAAAGTGTTTTATCTAATCTCTAAATTATTGCATTTGTTATTTTAAAAGGCCCGTATGAAGGAAAATAAGTGGTAGAAAAGAAGATTGCTTATTGGTTTAACCAGTTTTTGTGTATTAATTCTTTGTGATCACTTCAGGTTGGGGCAAGTGGGTTGTGTCCTTTGCTTATATACTTTGTCCTATACTCATCTCAGAAAATTGGGAGGTATGCATCATTCTTTCAGTTACATAATGCATACTGGCTGACTGCTATTGCATCTCAAGGTCTCCCATGTAAAGAAGGTTTTTATCTGTTTATGGTTGAGAGGACCTATGATAAACATAATTGGTTGAATTATACTACCACATTTGCAACCGTTAACAATTAGATTGATTTGTAAGCTGTCTGATTTACTTACTAACCAGTCGTAACTGTTTGTGCCTATTGAAGCTGTGGGTGTAACTATAGTATGTATGTAACTGGTACGCTACAGCAAACAGTAACTGAGTGTAAAGTGCTGTTACCCATCTCAACCAATCAGGTTTCCGAGCACTCAACTCTATGACTGATAAATCCTGATTGGTTTCTAAAAGTGGAATTCTTGGATGAGGAAGTAACTCCTCTACACATGTGCAGGAGCAATGTCATCCGAGTCTAACCAATCAAGTGGCTAAAGACTCTGAATCCAGGATAAGGCCGGCATGAATATGGGCGTGCTGATGGGGGAGGAAAGTGATAGCATTGCAGCGTTGGAGGGGATTGCCTTGGCAGGTAAGACTGCCATAATGTGCTAATATGCTCTTCATACTTGTATATTATAGCTAAATGCTCCTAGGGGCCCCTTTCTTTATTTATAAAGCCTTTTGATTCAAAATTATACATAAAATAAATACTAAATGCTTTTTAGCTGTTCAAAAATCTGTTCCCTGCATGTTGTATTCTTATGAGTCTCTTGTTTTGGGTGTTCCCAGCTCAATGAATAGTTCAGAGCAGTTGTTGGACACAATACCAGCATCGTCTCCCAATTCACACAATTATAGATGATTATCTGAAAACCAGAGGGGCAGCTATATAAAAGGTCCTTTAATGTAACAGCACTGACTGAACTAGGAACATTTTCACAACCAAAGGATTTTTAGTTTTGTTTTTGTTTTTTATGAACACATGTAGAGTTATTCGAGAAAAAAAAAATCCCTGCAACGTTTCAGTTTCGTAAAGGACGAGGTATAATTGTGTCTGAGGAGCATGTCAGGGCTTGACTTATCCCTTCTCTGCTCTCTTAGATTCAGAGTTGTGAAAACTGTTCTTTGCCTTGGGCAGTGTGACTATATGCAGTATTATTATTATTTCCCTAGGTGTTTTAATTTTAACCTCATGAACAGATTTTAACATTTTGAAATGAGCAGCCTTCTGGTATTAAAAGGATATTGTTTCACAGTCAGAACATAAACCTGGTTTTCTGCATTTCATTAAAAGCTGATTCTAATGATTTGCACTTTATGAAATAAGGATTTGACAAGTGACTCACCTGTGGTTTTCAGGAGACTAAATGTCTCTATTTAGTGTACATAAAAATATATACGCCAAAGCTATGTAATTGCTGGTTCCTTTCTGAGAATGCTAGTTGGCTGTCTGGCTTCCATATTTATGAGCCATGAACCTCAAACAAGAATACAGCAAATCCTACTCAGAAAAAGTCAGAATTCCTCATCTATATACTTGTTGCATTTACAGCAAATGCAGTTTCCATATTTTTCTCCTGGTATGTGTACATCAAAGAGGGCCCAACCTGTGGAAGCTGACGACACCCAAAATCCTGACAACTGATGAATCACAAAGTCATATGCAGTACCTGTGTCTTCTTTGCAACTGATCTTTCCCCATTACTAACTTACCATGCTCTGTCCTGCACTGTGCCTCTGTGGAAGCAGCCATCCTGGCAGGTAAGCAGGGCTTTGCTTCCTTGTGTGAGAGCTGAAGAACAGATCAAAATAATAAATGAAGCAGGAGCAGGCAGTTCCTTTCTCATTTAAACCATCTCCTAAACTCCCGCCCGTTCTTGACTCCTCACTCCGGCTTGAGAAAGAGGTGTCGGCCTCGAAACGCAGAGCCATTGCACAGCTTCCACCCAGCCCTCCACTGACGTCACACTGTGTATCGATCGTACAAGTCACTGCCAGCGAGACATAGCGGGACACGGCAAGTCAGACCGCAACTGAGTGGCCGCCTCGTCGCACCCTCACGCAGCCACTAAGGCTCAGACTGGCCAGCTGAGACCTTATGACTCTGCACAGTGACACGTTAACCTAAAACTCTTCACAGAGACATATTTTGTCATATGTGTCCCTGATGGAGGCACCCGGCTTATACACAGTTCAAAGCCTGCCCTTTTTCTATGACCAAGGCTTCCAGATAGGCGCCCTTCTCGGCAGAGAAACACCACTCCTCATCCATTGCGTCATCCATTGATCTCATATAACAGTGAGTCAATGGGGTTGATTTACTAACCTTTTAAACACACCACGAACGTGTATACACCTCTGTAGTGTGTTCCCTCCCAGCAAGATCTATGGGAGGAATCGAAACACCTTTGTAGTGTGTACACACCCAGCAGGTGTGTTGTGCAAAGACTTGCAATGAATTGCAAGGTAATGTGGTGTAAATTAGCTCTATGTTATGTTGCTTGTGTTGATGAATGCAGGAATGTAAATGCACGAGCTAACCATTTTTGTCTAAACTGTGAAGCAGCATTTTATATGCATCATGTGCATGATTTTTCCATATATGGCATTAGTGGAAATATGCTTTTAGAGACTTTTTGGTTGATAAATACGTTTTGCTGTGTGAAAATCACACACACCTGGTG
>NW_017307522.1:233417-248572 GCF_000935625.1 Nanorana parkeri | reverse complement strand
GATCTATGGGAGGAATCGAAACACCTTTGTAGTGTGTACACACCCAGCAGGTGTGTTGTGCAAAGACTTGCAATGAATTGCAAGGTAATGTGGTGTAAATTAGCTCTATGTTATGTTGCTTGTGTTGATGAATGCAGGAATGTAAATGCACGAGCTAACCATTTTTGTCTAAACTGTGAAGCAGCATTTTATATGCATCATGTGCATGATTTTTCCATATATGGCATTAGTGGAAATATGCTTTTAGAGACTTTTTGGTTGATAAATACGTTTTGCTGTGTGAAAATCACACACACCTGGTGTGTGTGTGTGTTTAGGTTAGTAAATCACCCCCAATGTATCCATTTGTTCAACCATTTAATCATTTTAATGTCCATCAAGACTCATGCAAATGTTTCTATGCATGAACACCACCACATACATGTGAAATTTATATGTATATGTAAAGGGCAGTAGCGCTTCTTTGATCTGTTTTCTATTGTGCTTGCAGGGTCCCTCTCCTGTTTGAGGAGCTAGCACCCCAAATACCATAAGTCATTTTAAACGCATCAATCCACCTTTAGAGTAATGCGCTTACTACATTTGTTGTTTTTGTATTCAGTTCCTTTCTCTGCAGCTTTCTGTCTAGCTAGGAGAACAGTGAGCAGCACAGTAGTGACTTCCCCAAATCTGACTCCATGTTTTGTGAGACTAGAAGTCAAAGGTGCCTTGACAACATTGATATACAACTATGATGTTGAAGGCACAGGTACTGGTCTGTTGTGTTTCAGATGGAATTCCAGGTTAAAGGTTTTCAGGGTATTGTTTAGGCACAATTAGCATTTCTTGATGTTCTCTTTAACATAGAAAATCTTTATGTTTTAAGTTCAAGTCTACTTTAATGGAACATCTCTAAATCACCGTTGTAACCAATACATATGTGCACTTTTTCTGTCGTATGTGAGCAATGGAATCAGTACATCTCCCGGAGAACAGATAGACATCCTGTAATATATATCTATCAAGAGAATTGTAACAATAAATGAATGGGCTCCATACTGAAACTCCATTTTACAGGCAGTCCTATACTTAAGAAATAGAAGAAATGGCATCATGCATGTATCACCCTATATGAAGCATGGTAAAAGCTGGCAGAAGATAAAAAGGACTCGGTCTAGTCTTATTCTGTTCTTGAGTGTGCTGCCAAATGGTATTACACTCATGGTTCAAATGAGCTTTATCCACATTCCACATGTTGAAACATTCTAGAAAAGGGAAATTTATAGTTAATTCTACCTAAAATGATCTTTCAGCTTTGCATGGATACTGGCATGTTAAATCACGTATTCTTATACTAACTCTTCGTACAATCATCCTTTTTACACAGTACTTCTTGGGTAATCCAATTACAGTGCAACACCATCAGAATCCCCAAATGATGATGTCCCCTCTTGATAAATTCTCCAAACAGTACAATAAACAAATAACTGAGGCATTCAGCTGTGAGAGATTGGTACCCTTGTTATCGCCTTTTGGGAAGAGACTGAGACCCATATTACTATGGAAAAAGTGAGAGGAAATCTCTCCAAAGTGATGGGAATTACCCACTTAGCCCGTTGTCATTGGAACAGGAAGATTTGTCATTGGAACAGAATGATTTACCTTCACCTCCTGTTTGGGTGACAACTCTAATATTTTGGATTTCCCCTCAACTACTTTTACAGTGGCCCCCAAGGAAAAGACGGGAGCCATTGAGAGTGTGAACCTATCAAGCAGGGACATAGACAACAAAAAAAACTGACAGGGGTTCCTAACCTTCCTCTACTCTATCCAAAGCGAAAAAAAAAGTTTTGCTTTTCCATATGCTTTATTACAATAGAGAAGTGTGCTTGAGGTTAGTATACTTGTCACGGGCTGGCTATGCACATGTGCATTGTATTTGGTTTGAATAAATCAGAGGAAGCAAGTGGGCTTAAAATGTTAGTAAAGATGTCTGTACAGTAATTAGGGGAGTTTTTCTTTTATAAGATGAGTGTCCCAATTTACAGAAGAGGCCAAGTTGATAAGTTAATCTTTTATTAGTGGAGTGTAACCTAGAACTCTATCATGACAATCTAAAATCACAGCAAATAGGGTCCAGATAAGGACTTTATGTAATGTGAAATTTCATATTTGTTTTACATGAAGGCCAAAAATAATCTATAACGGCAGTATGGTGGATAACAGGTTACCACCGCTGTCTTGGGCAATCATGCATTCTACCACATACATACAATGTGCGTTTAAACATATTTACTTGAAAAATAAACATTTGGTAATCCTAAGAATTAAATAGTACTTTTGTTTACATTTGGCTAGAACAATCAAAAGCAACAAGAAACCTGAGCTACTTTTGTATTAGAGCAAATGAAAAATCTTTCTTGAATCCCACACAAGCATATAGCACTTGGTCCTGTTCTGAACCATAGCACCCTAGGTTTAAGCTCAATTTATGGGCATTACTATGGGGGACCTGCAGCACAGCAGTAGGCACTACCCCCTCGATAAGATTTTCAAAGTGTAGAGCTCTGCTGTACTAACTGCTCAATCAGAAATTCAGAAGTAAACAAACAGTGCTGTGGGGCTGTGTGATAGAGCTGCTGGTGTAGCAGATTTTTATTATCAGCCAGCAGATAGATCACACAGCCCAATTGTTTACTATAGTAAATAAACATTTAGTGCTGGAGGGACTGTGTGATAGATCTGCTGGTACAATGTATGTTTACTAGTAGCCAGCAGATAGATCACACAATCGTGCAGCGCTGACTGTTCATTCACAAATTCAATAGTAACTGATCAGTCAATGCTAAGGGTTTTTTACATCTATCTACTGGCTGCTACTAAACATAAATCTATCTCATAGCCCTACAACATTGATTGATTGTTTACTAGTGCTTGTGTTGTGAATGGAGCTGACCCTGCCCCCTGCTGTGCTGATTGATGGTGATTGTCTCCAGAGATGCACCTGCTGCTAGAGATGAGTACTGCCAATCAGGCCTCATTAAGTATTTCTGTAACAAAATAAGTCAAGGCAACTGGACTTGCTGTAATTTTCTTGAAGACGTTTCACTGGTCATCCAACCAGCTTTCTCAATTCTGAATTGCTCATTCAGAAAGTCAAGGCAATTGGACTTGCTGTATTTTTCTTGAAGACGTTTCACTGGTCACCCAACCAGCTTTCTCAATTACGAATTGAGAAAGCTGGTTGGATGACCAGTGAAACGTCTTCAAGAAAAATACAGCTCTATCTACTGGCTGCTACTAAACATAAATCTATCTCATAGCCCTACAACATTGATTGATTGTTTACTAGTGCTTGTGTTGTGAATGGAGCTGACCCTGCCCCCTGCTGTGCTGATTGATGGTGATTGTCTCCAGAGATGCACCTGCTGCTAGAGATGAGTACTGCCAATCAGGCCTCATTAAGTATTTCTGTAACAAAATAAGTCAAGGCAACTGGACTTGCTGTAATTTTCTTGAAGACGTTTCACTGGTCATCCAACCAGCTTTCTCAATTCTGAATTGCTCATTCAGAAAGTCAAGGCAATTGGACTTGCTGTATTTTTCTTGAAGACGTTTCACTGGTCACCCAACCAGCTTTCTCAATTACGAATTGAGAAAGCTGGTTGGATGACCAGTGAAACGTCTTCAAGAAAAATACAGCAAGTCCAGTTGCCTTTACTTATTTTTTTACAGATATACCATCACCTGGATGAGAGAGAACCTTCCCAGACTCATTAAGTATTGTTTTCCTTGCTACGAGTGTGGTCAGACAGTGGCAGTGGGGGCTGGTGGTGGCGAGCTGTCCGACCATGCTGCTCAGCAACCACAGGATCGATCATAATAGGACCAAGTGCTACACACACTTGGTCCCATGGGCTATTTAAAGATTTTAAACGATGTAACGATAATTCTTGATAGAGGTACATCATCAGGGTCATCTGCAAAAACCTAATGTATACCGACCTACATCTCTGCAGTCATAGATTAACCTAGCACTATGCTTTTGCTGAAGCAGCAATACAAAAACCTCTACTATAAATTTCTTCCAGAAGATTCCTGTAATAGAGGTACTCGTTGAGTATGTAAAACTCTGCATTAAACTTGCTAAAGTTGTTTCTAGTTTACAGTGTGAGTGTTTGTATAAAAGTGACTGGGACGAATTTAGAGATCATGCTGCAGCAGAGACAAATTTTAATGGTTCAGTATTCTCTGTAAAAAAAACAACAAAGGTTGCATAACAAGTACAAAGCCTTGTCAGGTTATAATATAGATTAAATTCAACATATAGTCCCTTTTGCATAATTATTTAGCCTGTACTGAGAAAAATATGGAGGCTGCAATTGCTAACCTTTCCCTCTGATAATTCTAGTTGCCTGGCTGTCATGCTGCTTTTTTATTTTTGTTTGATACTTTTCCCTGAAATTCCTCAGGCTGGTTATATACATAGTATTTGAGGTTGAATAAAGACATTAGTCCATCAAGTCCAACCTATTAGGATCTCATTCTAGGAGTACCTGTACCCCTGTATATTACGGTCCCTTAAGAAATCGTCCAAAAGTTTCTTGAACAATTCCACATTCTTTGCTGAAATCACTGTCTGTGGCAGTGAGTTCCAGACCCTAACTGATCTTACTGTGAAGAACCCCCTTCGCCCCTTGTGCTGGAATTTTTTTTCCACCTGATATGACGGACACTAGCCGTAAACTTCTCGTGGGTATAAGGCACGGGAACCTCTGCTTCCTCTGATCTTCGATTGATGGGTGGTGCTGGATGATGCATGATGACAGCAGGGCTACTCTCTGTATCATTATACTGTGGATGAAGGGCATAGCCGTGATGTCCTCTTACGAGGTGGGCCCAAGACATCCTGCACTCACAGTATCTCCTCAGACTTCTGAGTTATTTGCCATTGAGTGGCAAAAAAAGATGTACTGTATTGAGGGTAACAGCCCTGGATTGAAGGTGAGTAATGCATTGTGAGCTGCTTTTTTACCACCTAATTGGGGGTCTAGTTTAATTTAAAAACAATTTGCCTGGAGTTAGGTTTTAAGCGACCTTATAGTGGTTTAAAGGACCGCTGCAACTTTGAGCCACAAAGTTTCAATATGTCTGTGAAGGTTCTCATTCATCCAGGTCATGGTATATCTGTAAAAAATAAGTCAAGGCAACTGGACTTGCTGTATTTTTCTTGAAGACATTTCATTGGTCATCCAACCAGCTTTCTCAATTCAGAATTATACATTCTGAATTGAGAAAGCTGGTCGGTTGTCGAGTGAAACGTCATCAAGAAAAATACAGCAAGTCCCGTTGTCTTGACTTATTTTTTTACAGATATACAAAGTTTCAAATTACCCCCCTCTTGCACTCAGCATCTAAAAGTTATATGGAAGAAGGTTCTTTAAAAGCATCTGTACTGTAGAATTACCTCCATTGGCTGGGCCCATCCTGTGAGATTGTCTTTGTGTAAGCAGTGGGCTTACAATGAAACAAGCTGCTGTCTGCACAGTTTGTGTAGAAGGAATCTCCATTGAAGAGTAATAGAACTGCCCTACTATGCAGACCACACATCCCCAGGACTGTTTTAATGGAATATTGCTGGTTACATGTGAACAGTCATGCTGGACAGGGCAGGCTGTTAGGGGTATTTTGATCACACCTCCTTCTTTGTAATGTTTGAATGCTGATGGTGATTAGAGACCTTTGACTAAATGCCCAGCTGCCCTTTCAGTGCTTAAAGGACACCTGCCAAAAAACAATTATGGTGACTTCCATTGCTGACCATTCCTTCTGAAAATGCTAGTGGTCTGGTTGTTATGATGATTAACTGGCTTCAATACTTCCTGAGCCAATTATCTGAAACAAGTATAGGGACAGGAATTTCCTTTTCTGACTCTTGTTTCCAGCATGCTTGTTCCGGATCTTTGACTCACAACAGATGGCAGATATGGCCAGGTAACAAGCGTTTTTAGAAGATAGCCAGTAATGGCAGCCTTTATACTCCTCTCAAGTCAGCAAGTATGCTTTTGTATTTCTTTGACTTGCCTCAGTGTTACTTCTAATTGGATCTTGAATCGCTTCAAGCTTCTTCTGTATTGTGTTTAAATTCAAACTGTAATTGTAAGTGGCAGAAAAGCAGTTCAGACACAAACAAATGCCCTTGTAAACAAAGCCGTAAAGGTTATTATGAGACTGTTATTTTATACTCTTTATTTATTTTATACTACTTTAAAGAAAAGTGAGATGACAGCGTTACTTTCCTTACTAACTATAAATGTTACCTATTTCTAGAACAATGCTCATCAACTCAGGCTGATCTTTTGAAAGACTGGTATTAGCAACCCAGGGGACCTGTTAGCCATGCATTACTTTTATTTTCTACTCTTTATAAATAGCCCCCTCCTTGATAGCTGCTGTGCAGGAGACTGTGATATCAGAGTATGAAGAAATATTTCAGGTAGTTATACTGGCAGTATTATATAGTACACTATTTAAAATTGAGAACAGATATCAATTTCTACTGGACCCTACAGTATGGCTTGTAGTATATGTCCTATTTATAAAAAGCAGGCCATGGTAAAGCCTGTGGTGTCTCACGGAGTTTTTTTGCTTAATGCTGCAGGGAGACCTCCATGGCTGAAGGAATGGCTGGTCACATGACTTTGACAGGTCACATGACCATTTCCGCCTTCTGGCTTGTATTGTTTTCTATTAATTTAGAATTTAGTCCCTTTGCTCTGGGACCCTGCTGTGCTTTAAAATGTGTTGTGCTTTTCTTTCTTTTTAAAGCAGTGATATAGCTGTGGTAAGGCCATACCTATGTATTATAAATGCCCCGTAATTATTTTTTAATTATTAAAGAACTTTGATATACCTGCCTGGACTTCCTTCTTAAGCTATTTCTAAAACAACTTCTACAGTCTTCTACATTGCCAGAAGCTAAACATCAAGAAGAGTATTCTGTAGTAGTCTGTTCCATCTTACTTCTGGCCTAGGAAACCTGTTGCTTTCAATCGAATTGAGGCAAAAACTGCATTGCACTAAATATGCCTTATCAGCTGGAACCGCTTCAGGCATTTACACTTCCCAGCACAAGCTGACTGCTCTCTGCCATAGTTTGCCACTTTCTTACTGGGAGCAGAAAAACCTATTAAATAAAACAGTTCAGGGACCTACAAGGTCAAACAACACTAATATATTGGATATCATTAGGCACAGCAGTGAAAGCTTATTTCTAATTGCTATGGAAAAAAAAGATCACTTGCACAATGCTTTTTCAGTGGATCTCCAGGAATGATCTTTTATGGATACTGGACACTGGTCCAGCTCGGCTGAATATAAGTATCTATATCTGATATCCAGAAGGCCACTGGGGATGCTGAAAATCACTGTAGTAGTCTGCACTACATACAGTGATAGCTGTTCTTTTACAGCTGTTGCTCAAGCAGTTTTCTCGCTGCACACTGACCACAGGGAGTTGCTTGTAGGGCACTGCCGCCATTTAGAGAACGCCTTGTATTTTTTTTGAAGAAAAAATAAAAAAATAGAAAAAAAAAGTTCTCTGATTGGATGCGGTGGAGAGGAGAGGCAGATGTCATCACAATCTCTACCTTGTCGAATCAAAGGACGCCTATTATTCACTGGTGGTCTCTGAATGGTGGCGGTGCCAAGCAAGCAGCTCCCTCTGGTCAGTGTGCAGAGTGGAAGGCTCTGGAGCTGCAGCTAGAGGAAACAAGCTATCACTGTATTTAGCGTAGACTATTAAAGTGATATTTAGTATGCCCAGTGGTGGCCCTGTAGGTATCAGATATGGATACTTACATTAAGCCAAACTGGACCAGTGTAAGTATCCATAAAAGATCATTCCTGGAGTTCAGCTTTAAGTTGGCCTATAAATATAACCTCCTCTTCTGTAGCAAAGCAAAAGCTGTGGTGGAATTTGCTGCTACTTTGTAAGCTCTCATAGAATATGTCTGACTGAACTGGTATGCACCTAATACAAACAGATCAAGTAATAGCAATGAAATGCTACTGTCCACACACTGATTTGTAAAGGGCATGTCATCCTTTTTTCATTCCTCGCAATGTCCCCAGGACAAACAAGCCTCGGGCTGAGCTTAAAGGAAGCACTTTTGCATGCCTTCGCTTTCTGAGTGTTTTGAAAAGGAACTGATGTGAGACAGTCAAAATGCACACTGACATCTATTTCTAGCTGTCCGTGACATCACACCCTACGTCGCTCTAATGGACGCTATTTCAAAAATGCACCTAGCAAACAATGAAATGTAAGCCAACACAATAAGGGCTAACCTTTTAATCATGAGCTGCTGCTTTTCCTCTGCATGATAGATGTCACTGTTATAATAGATAGGTTGGTAAATAATTATGTGGATTAAAGAAAAGGTGTTCTGACAGTCGTATTTATTGTGACGAGTAGTCACTTTATTTTTAGAAGATGCATTTACAGCTCTTTTTATCAACTGAGGGTATGAGGGCTCATGCACATGGGCATCAGGCTTGGAAACAAGTCAAATGCTTTATGCTTTTTGATGCTTTGGAGCTGCTTTGACTTTCTTCTGGGTTACTCTGATGGCTTTTAAGTTGCTGAAGGAGTTGATTTGGGTTGCTCCCAGTTGATTTGGAAGTTACATTCACTTGTATTGAGGAAGATAAGCTCAAATGCAAATTCAGTGTAAGTCAATGTCGATGAGACCTATTTACAGCTCTTCTTAAGTGAGGGTATGAGGGCTCATGTACTGTACACAGGCATCAAGCTTGGAAACAAGAAAAATGCTTTATGCTTTTTAATGCTTCTGAGCTGCTTTGACTTTCTTCTGTGTTACTTTGATGGCTTTTAAGTTGCTGAAGGAGCTGATTTGTGTTGCTCCAAGTTGATTTGGAAGTCACATTGACTTGTATTGAGCAAGATAAGCTCAGATGCAAATTCAGTGTAAGTCACTGTAGATGAGACCTAAAGATACCCCTACATAGGGACTAAAGCTGGCCATACACTGCTCAGATTTTGGCTGAATACGTTTGAAGTGCCAAAATGTTACCTGTGTGTGTCCATGCCAGCATCATCCAGCTCAAAAAAAATCGATTATTCAATTGACCTTTGCCAAAGGATCCTGGTAGAACATTGTTGACTGAACAGTGACTGCAGCCAACCAACTACAATCAGCCTGACAGTGGTGTGAACAGAATTCAATAGCAATTGGATGGAGTAATGTGTTAGAAATCTAAGTCTGTGGCCATCTTTAGTGTCAGCGGTCTTTTTTACATCCCTGCATCATTGCATCAATTTCAGACTATACAATTTGTCACCATGTGTTAATACCTTAAACTGGTTCTGTATAATTAATATATTGTTATTTAATTAAATATCAATTTTGAATTTACAACGTTTTGTTTGCAGGCGGATTTCCTCTAAGTCTTATTTCATGTTTATAAACCTAGGTTCTCTTCAAAACCTGCATCAGGTCAATCACAAAATTAAAATTAAAAAAACTTTCTTCAGTTTGGGTCTTTAAAGTGAACAAAGATTATGTAAGGTGTAAAGTTTGTTATCATAGTAAATCATGCATGTACTGTCTTATCTACTAAAACTCTTATTCTTCATTTTTAAGTGCAACTAATCAGCATTCACTCTACTTAGATCACCACTCAATTGCTTCTGTTTGATTGCTATGGGCTAGCGGAGTTAATAATTAGCAGTTAAAGTAAATATAAAGCACAAACATTCTTTTTTAGTGTTTGAGTAAGAAAGGGTTGAAACCCCTGTCAGTTTGTTTTTTGTCTGTTTACATCCTATTGGGAAGATTTTCTTTCCCTTACTGTCCTGTAGACGTTGCAGGAAATCTCTCTGAACTATGAGAAATCCTCACTTAGACAGTGGTCACCACTAACACATGTCCCTATTGAAAAAAATCTGTCTATTTCTGTTCTGGTGACAACTAAGAATTTTGGATTTTTCTCACTTTGGTCACTTGAACAGAAAAAGAGTGTACATTTCCCCAGCAAGGTTCTAATCCTTCCCTGATCTATTCAAATCTAAAAAGAAAAAAAGTTTTGATTTTAGATTAACAAAGACTGAAAACTCTTGATTGAATAAGCCGTATAGTTGATTCTTGTTATATGGTGCATAAAGCAGTTTATCCTCAATTCATACTGTATATCAAGTTTGGGAAATTAAGTATTTTTTCTTTATAATTCTTAATAACTGAATGGGGCTTAAAGCAAACAGAAATTCACTGGGTGAAGGAAATAATAAGTCCTTTAGTACATTACACGTTTCCCAGTTTCTGCTTCAATCAATTTCGATCAACCAGAAATTTCTGTTATACCACAAAATGATCATTTAAAAATCACACCACGTCTAATCAGTGCCACGCTCGCCCAGCATTCTGTACAGTGTGTGTTTTATTACCTATATGACCACTTTGTTTTTTACGCCTTCTACTTTCAATTTCAAGCCAAAGGAGTTAAATAACAGCTATGATCATTCCACTCGGTATACACACACGCAGCTTCAACTAAACCACATTTTTTCTGGCTAGTCTTCTAGGCTACACATAAAACAGATAATATGTATGTTGAAAGTTGTAATGTGGTTTCTACGAGTACAGTGCTTCTTTATAAAACCTGCTGTTAGGGCAGATTTTATTTACTTTCCAACAAATGGATTTGTCTTGCACTGAGCCCTTATTAGTCTATTAATGGAATCAAGGTTAGCAAGCATCGCTGGATCTGCTTAACTTCCTACTACTCGTTCACCCTCAACAAACTCCAAAACTTCAGTGTGCCAGATTGTACCAACAAGCGGCTTTTTCAAATGTTTCCCTAGAGTGACCCACAGTGGTGGTGAAAAGACACAGCATGGCATTGCTATGGGGTTACAGCACATCTGATTTCTCACAGTATGACTGACCTATTTTCTGCACAGATAGGATGGATATTTATTATCTGCAATATCGTTTCTGATAAAATAAATAAATAAAAGCCCGGAAAACAACCGACGACGCTCAGCTCAGCTCAAGTGTGAATGGGGCCTTATATAACAGGGATATCATTAGCTTGCAACTATAATGTATGCAACATTATACCCAAACATTAAACACACTCCGCTGTGAAAATAAACATATAAAGAAACAGAATTTGTAACTGTACTAAACACATCTTTTTCATTTCCTATTATATGACCCATAATGTAATAGAAATAGCAAGCAATTAGAGTCTTGTGTTTTCTCTGTACTTTTAATTGGTTTGAAATAGATTAAATGGACCAGATCAAGTATACATTTAAAATGCAGTGACAGTAAATTAGTATACATAATAATATAATCTCTGTAGAGCTCCTTGTGAACTACCTACAGTGTCTGTATTATCTATCTATATCTTAGGAAATGAAATATAATTCATAGAGATGTTTGCATTTGTTCTTTTTACATTCATGTGGATGGAGTAATATGGTGAATACAAGTACAGCAATCTAAACGTATTTGTATTCCTTTCAGTGTCCTCAGTCTTACCCCATTTACACTGGTCTGATAATCCATATACAGTAAAACATGCAGAATAACTACATTCTAAATAAAATATCTGCTAACAAAATTGTGCAGCACATAACATTCACATGCAAATAAAAAACAAGCTTCATATAACTCAGACAAATTTGTGAACCCCCTTGATGCCTGATATAATTACAAATCCTACTATAATCATCAGTACCATTACATCATATTACTGCACTCATAACAGTTAGGAGATGTCAGTGCTATCAGTTTCTGAAATTTACAACTGCAGATATATTGTAAATATTTTTTTTTCTCTAAAGTCAGCTTCATCTGCTTCTACATAAAAATATGAGACCCACCAGTGTTAATTAGATCAGTGGTGAAAAAAAATGCTAAAGGGGAAATTTAATAATAATCTTATAGCTGTTCTACAAATTCATTTTTGCTTGTTTTCTCATTGTTTTACTCTTTTAAATAAATGTATCTGCCTCAGTGTAATACTTACTTTCTTTAGACTGGGAATCAGAATTATGTCTTGTTACATTGATTCTTTATCCTGGGAATCAGAATTCTGTAATAGTTTTGTCACTGGAAATCAGAATTCTGTCTTATGGCACTGATTCTTTAGGCTTGGTATTAGAATTCTGTCTTGTGACACTGATTCTTTATTCTAGGAATCAGATTTCTGTCTTATGACACTGATCCTTCCACCTGGGAATCAGAATCCTGTCTTAGTTTGTCATTGATTCTTTATCCTAGGAGTTAGGATTCCTATTTTAGTTTGCCACTCATTCTTTAGCCTTGTAGAGATAGGCCAGCAGCACTCAATTAGTTAAAGCACAGATAGTAGTTGCTTTATTGAAGAATATCGTCACATAGGTTAGAATGCCAACGTTTCCAGGCCACACAGGATCCCTTCATCGGGGTGACAAAGTGACCATCCCTTTGTCACCCTGAAGATGGGTGTCCCCGAAACTTTGGCATTCTAACCCATGTGATGATATTTCTCAATAAAGAAACTACTAGCTGCTAACCTATCTCTACACTGTTGAGTATTTGCATGGCACCATCCATAGCAGTCACTTACTTTCGGTCAGGGAGCTGCAAGGTGTGCAGCTAGCATCTATATCACTTCATGATTCTTAAGCCTGAGAATCAGGTTTCTGTATTAGTTTGTCACTGATTTTGTGTCCTGGCAATCAGAATTCTGTTTTAGTTTGTCTCAGAATTCTGTCTTGTATGTCACAATGTCACAATCCTGGGAATCAGGATTCTGTATTAACTTGTCTCTGATTCTTTATCCTGGGAATCCGAATTCTGCCTTACATGTCACAAGTTCTTTAGCCTTGGAATCAGAATTCTGTATTAGTTTGTCACTGATGTTTTATCCTGAGAATCAGAATTCTGTATTAGTTTGTCACTGATGTTTTATCCTGAGAATCAGAATTCTGTATTAGTTTGTCACTGATTTTTTATCCTGGGAATTAGAATTCTGTATTAGCATGTCACTGATTCTTTATCCTGAGAATCAGAATTCTGTCTTATATGTCACTGATTCTTTATCCTGGGAATTCAAATTCTTTATTAATTGTATCCTGGTAATCAGAATTGTGTCTTACATGTCACTAGTTCTTTATTCTGGGTATCAGAATTCTGTCTTGTATGCCACTAGTTCTTTATCCTGGGAATCAGAATTGTGTCTTATATGCCACTGATTCTTTAACATGGGAATCAGAATAATGTCTTAGTTTCATTCTGGGATTCAGAATTCCTTCTTATATGCCACTGATTGTCTTTAGCAGGGAGACCCAGAGTCTCCTCAGTGGACTATGTGTCCTGCCAGTAATACGGCATCCTAGTGTATCATCTTCATAATTCCCCTTATCACTTTACCAATCAATGAGTTGTATGGGACAGGAAAGCACTTCCCTTGCCTGTAATGACCCCCTGCATTGATCTGCCCCTGGAATCCGGCATGCCAATTCATAAGGTCATCTCTATATGTAAGGGATATGTTATGAAAACAAGGCAAGCCATATGTTCCCTGCTCAGTGACATGTGTGTACCAGGAGATTATTTGTCTGCTAATCCATCTCATTTGATCAGACCCTACCTTTAGCATCCTGCTGATTCATCCCTAACAAACAAATCTGCTTAGTACAAGGCAGTGTAGCTTAGGCTCAGGGTAAAGCTGAATTATTAAAACAAACAAGGCACAGAAATGGCCAGCCACAACAATGCCATCAAATCAAACGGGTATCTGGTGTGCCAAGTTTACCCTACAAGTCAGATGCCTCCTCCAGTTACAAGTCATGTCATAAACCGACGCTGATTGTGCCCTGGCAGAGATATCAAAGCTGTAATTTCCTGGGTCTGCTCTGCAAGGAACTTTTCAAAGCTCTTGGAACTGAGAGGGACCAATTAACTCGTTCAACTGATTGCCAGACAGTCATTCCTTCACTTGCATCGCAGCCCTGGTTCAGAGGGGGATTCTCTTTCAGTATTAAGTCCTAGATGTCTGATGCTGAGCGAAGGATGCGCGAATTCGGTGCGATCGCTACTAAAATCGCATGCAATAAGCTTCACATAGGTGAACAATAAAGTGCAGCGTGTGGGAACGATAAATCACTAATGTTCGCCCCCCAATACATATGGGTACCGATCGCTAACAATGCAGATCGCTGGCGATTTTAGCAGCATAAACATCACCTGTGTGTGTGGGCAGAGCAAGGTCAATGCTGAAACCTGTCATCGATCGATCATCTGTCTCTCATCACTTTATTCTAAAGTGTTTTTTATTTTACAAAGGCAGAAAGTGAAACAATGACACCGATTGCTGGCATTCACTTACCTTACTGCTGGCAGTGTAGGAAATAACAGCTTTCTGACTTCTCAGTCCCGAGAAAAGTTGGAGGAAAGTGACAAGCAAAGCTGCTGGAGTGTAACACATACACAGGAGATGTCAGTGGAATGGGGGTACCGCTGTGCCCTGATATCCAATATCCTCACGAGTCACCCTGTGCACGGATTGTTGGCATGCAGGCTGCTGAAAAGTTTGCGGAGTTCTCCGTGTGCTGGGTATCTGCTGTGTGAAGCTGCGCTCACCCTCATACTATACATACAGCATTGCTGCTGCTGGATGTCACAGCGCACAGATTCCCCTCCCCTGTGAAGAAGGCACCTCACCCACCAACCAACGGGCCAGGGGACCCAGCCTTCCACCAATCACCGCCCTCCATTCTCCAGCCTTACTTTCTGAATGGTAGAAAGCCCCGCCCACCTTCACTATAAAAACAAAGGCAGGGGCACAGGCAGGCACCAGAGCATGGGATGACAAAAGGATGGAGAGGAGGCAAGGAGGAAAGAACAAGGGGAAAGAGCTGGGAAAGGGTTACTGACAGGCTGGGTTAGAATGCACTGTGCAAAATGTATGGATTAGGAGGAGGGATAGATGCTACTGGACAGATCTGTATATTTATATATCATCTATCTATCTATCTATCTATCTATCTATCTATCTATCTGTCTGTCTGTCTGTCTAGCATCTATTATCTATCAATCTATCATCTATCTGTCAATATATATATATATATATTTTCTATCTATTATATATCTATCTATATA
>NW_017307522.1:134106-232945 GCF_000935625.1 Nanorana parkeri | reverse complement strand
TTCTGGTATTTAAATAGTACCAACAATTTACGCAATTCTTTACATAGTTGCACAGTCTATCTATCTATTTATCTATATAGTATCTATCTATCTATCTAGTTATCCATTATCTGGCTATCTATCTATCTATCTATCTATCTATCTATCTATCTATATATTATCCTTCTATCTAGTTATCCATTATCTGGCTATCTATCTATCTATCTATCTATCTATCTATCTATCTATATATTATCCTTCTATCTAGTTATCCATTATCTGGCTATCTATCTATCTATCTATCTATCTATCTATCTATCTATCTATATATTATCCTTCTATCTAGTTATCCATTATCTGGCTATCTATCTATCTATCTATCTATCTATCTATCTATCTATCTATCTATCTATCTCTCAATTATCTTCTATCACACGTCCTAATTTCTCTCTCTATATATATATCTATCTATCTTACTTTCTGTCCATCAACCACCTGCTAATTAAGTGTATTGGTGTTTTATTCTGCCGTGCTATATGTTTCCTTTTCCTGCTTCATAAAAAGCTGTGTAGGTATTGTATATTTTGAAATGTACCTCTTCACTTTGCCTAGGTAGCTCTGTCCGTACCAAAAGTAAAAACTAAATACAAAATCAGAGCACACTGTATAGTGCAGATAAAATGACTTTAATAGAACAAGAAAATTCAATTTACACTTACAAAGGAATCATCTTAATCAGGGCATATCACCACAATAACATCCACCAGATTGTTGGAGTTATCTTGGTGATATGCCCTGATTAAGATGCTTCATTGTAAGTGTACAGTAATTATACTTCTTTTATTAAAGTGATTTTATCTGCACTATACAGTGTGCTCTCTTTTTGTCTGTATATATTTTATTTTAGCAAAATTTTGTCCATTAGTTGAATAATAGAAATGATGTAATATTTATATACATACAGTATATTATTTGTATGTTATAGTAACAGATGTATGTTAGTTTGGTGAATGGCAGAAATAGATAGATAGATAGATAGATAGATAGATAGATAGATAGATAGATAGATAGATAGATAGATAGATAACTTTTATATACACTATATTAGCAACTGAGTGTCAATTTGATCGATGGTAGAAATTATGTGAAAAAAACCGTGAAAAAGTATGTCCATCTGAAATAAGTGTATATTAAGTAAGATACCACCTTTAATTTTCGCAGTGTAGTTTAAGCTAGAAAAACGTAGTATTTCGTGAAAAAGAGCAGTTTGAAGTTGGGAGAGGAAAAGAAAACAAGCGTATTTTTTGAATAAATAGACCAAGCCGTGGAGTTTCCAGACACCATACCAAATGCAAACTGTTTCATAAACCTGCTGCCAAACCAAATCTGTGGTCGCCCTGCTTTTATTAAAATATGCAGGCATGTATAAAATGCCAAGAGAAAAAAAAAGTATAAAAAATATATCACTTTATCCAAGGCTTTATGGGGACTAAATTGGAATTAAGCTGTAAATGACAAGGATGTCTCAAATACACACGTGGGTCACTTCCAGGTCATTATACAGTCTGTACGTGTAGTCTGTTACCTTTAAATAATCCCATATTAAGCCTTCTAATGTATTGGCTCAACCTAAGGGTGGGGGCATTTAAACTACTTCCTTTATGTTATTTCAGATCAGAAACATAAATTTTATATTGTCCGCAAAAGATTATTTATCTCCGGAAAATCGGATTATATTGTTATAAAAGTAGATGAAAGATGTGTTGCTGTACTGTAAAGTCTTCCCAGCTTTGACTTGCATGGCTCGGATAATGAGAAACAGTCTGCTGGTACCCCGGCTTCTTAGAGATGATCAATCACATGAAGCAAATATGGTGCGATTTAAATCAGATGTAAGCACTTACTCCCTAATGGAAATTGCTACCTACTTCTTACACCTACACCGTTTGTGTATTTTAGGCAGACATTTCTCCAGATAGGTTAATAGCAATAATAAATGCCACCTGCGTACGTATTCTGGAGTCAGAATGTTTGAAGTCAAATGTTTCTGAGGGAGGAATTTTTCTTTCTTTATAGTGACCAATCATGTTTCATTTAACAGAATCGGGGATGAAAGAGAGAACGTAATTGGGTGATACAGGGCAACATGGACTGTCCGACACCAGCCTTCAATCAGCTTTGATTCACAGCTGAATGTTTTGTAGCTTGAAGCTCAAAGCTTCAAAATGCAACAACCAACATTTAACATGCCAACATGTTTTTAAATTGTGTCTGTTCACATATGAGCACTCAGGTGCCTGTAGCTTGACACCTAAAGCTCAGAAAGGTAGATGAGGTACTTGTGGCCCTATAGACTTCAATGGAAGTGCTTGTGAAATGTCTGTGTCTAAAACGTAGGGGGTTATTCACAACGCTGCCGAAGGCAGCCGAATAAATAACCGGGCCAAAGTGAATTGAGCCGAATGTCGTTCGGCTATTCACTTCAGCTCAGTATGGCTGATTTTAACCATACATCAGCTAAAATCAGCCGTACATCAGGTGCCTCAGGTCAGCCGAACATGCTCTGCTCTGTTCGGCTGAGCTGAAGTGCAGAAGCCGTTTGACTCAGCCGATCCAACATCTGGATCGGCTGAGCTGAAGCTCCGGCAGTTCACTCACTGCCGTTCCCCCCTATTCTAATAGGGGTCAAACGGCAGTGAATGAATAGCCGAATGCTGCCAAGCGGCATGCGGCCCGGCTACTCTGCTCGCTACCTCCAAGGTAGCGAACAGAATAGAACATTTTTTTAAAAATTATTTAAATAAATGTAAAAAAAAAGAAACATTTAGAAAACGTTAAGTAATAAAAGAATTATATTATCCTTCTATCTAGTTATTCTCTATCTATCTATCTATCTATCTATCTATCTATCTATCTATCTATATATTATCCTTCTATCTAGTTATCCATTATCTGGCTATCTATCTATCTATCTATCTATCTATCTATCTATCTATCTATATATTATCCTTCTATCTAGTTATCCATTATCTGGCTATCTATCTATCTATCTATCTATCTATCTATCTATCTATCTATCTATCTATCTCTCAATTATCTTCTATCACACGTCCTAATTTCTCTCTCTATATATATATCTATCTATCTTACTTTCTGTCCATCAACCACCTGCTAATTAAGTGTATTGGTGTTTTATTCTGCCGTGCTATATGTTTCCTTTTCCTGCTTCATAAAAAGCTGTGTAGGTATTGTATATTTTGAAATGTACCTCTTCACTTTGCCTAGGTAGCTCTGTCCGTACCAAAAGTAAAAACTAAATACAAAATCAGAGCACACTGTATAGTGCAGATAAAATGACTTTAATAGAACAAGAAAATTCAATTTACACTTACAAAGGAATCATCTTAATCAGGGCATATCACCACAATAACATCCACCAGATTGTTGGAGTTATCTTGGTGATATGCCCTGATTAAGATGCTTCATTGTAAGTGTACAGTAATTATACTTCTTTTATTAAAGTGATTTTATCTGCACTATACAGTGTGCTCTCTTTTTGTCTGTATATATTTTATTTTAGCAAAATTTTGTCCATTAGTTGAATAATAGAAATGATGTAATATTTATATACATACAGTATATTATTTGTATGTTATAGTAACAGATGTATGTTAGTTTGGTGAATGGCAGAAATAGATAGATAGATAGATAGATAGATAGATAGATAGATAGATAGATAGATAGATAGATAGATAGATAACTTTTATATACACTATATTAGCAACTGAGTGTCAATTTGATCGATGGTAGAAATTATGTGAAAAAAACCGTGAAAAAGTATGTCCATCTGAAATAAGTGTATATTAAGTAAGATACCACCTTTAATTTTCGCAGTGTAGTTTAAGCTAGAAAAACGTAGTATTTCGTGAAAAAGAGCAGTTTGAAGTTGGGAGAGGAAAAGAAAACAAGCGTATTTTTTGAATAAATAGACCAAGCCGTGGAGTTTCCAGACACCATACCAAATGCAAACTGTTTCATAAACCTGCTGCCAAACCAAATCTGTGGTCGCCCTGCTTTTATTAAAATATGCAGGCATGTATAAAATGCCAAGAGAAAAAAAAAGTATAAAAAATATATCACTTTATCCAAGGCTTTATGGGGACTAAATTGGAATTAAGCTGTAAATGACAAGGATGTCTCAAATACACACGTGGGTCACTTCCAGGTCATTATACAGTCTGTACGTGTAGTCTGTTACCTTTAAATAATCCCATATTAAGCCTTCTAATGTATTGGCTCAACCTAAGGGTGGGGGCATTTAAACTACTTCCTTTATGTTATTTCAGATCAGAAACATAAATTTTATATTGTCCGCAAAAGATTATTTATCTCCGGAAAATCGGATTATATTGTTATAAAAGTAGATGAAAGATGTGTTGCTGTACTGTAAAGTCTTCCCAGCTTTGACTTGCATGGCTCGGATAATGAGAAACAGTCTGCTGGTACCCCGGCTTCTTAGAGATGATCAATCACATGAAGCAAATATGGTGCGATTTAAATCAGATGTAAGCACTTACTCCCTAATGGAAATTGCTACCTACTTCTTACACCTACACCGTTTGTGTATTTTAGGCAGACATTTCTCCAGATAGGTTAATAGCAATAATAAATGCCACCTGCGTACGTATTCTGGAGTCAGAATGTTTGAAGTCAAATGTTTCTGAGGGAGGAATTTTTCTTTCTTTATAGTGACCAATCATGTTTCATTTAACAGAATCGGGGATGAAAGAGAGAACGTAATTGGGTGATACAGGGCAACATGGACTGTCCGACACCAGCCTTCAATCAGCTTTGATTCACAGCTGAATGTTTTGTAGCTTGAAGCTCAAAGCTTCAAAATGCAACAACCAACATTTAACATGCCAACATGTTTTTAAATTGTGTCTGTTCACATATGAGCACTCAGGTGCCTGTAGCTTGACACCTAAAGCTCAGAAAGGTAGATGAGGTACTTGTGGCCCTATAGACTTCAATGGAAGTGCTTGTGAAATGTCTGTGTCTAAAACGTAGGGGGTTATTCACAACGCTGCCGAAGGCAGCCGAATAAATAACCGGGCCAAAGTGAATTGAGCCGAATGTCGTTCGGCTATTCACTTCAGCTCAGTATGGCTGATTTTAACCATACATCAGCTAAAATCAGCCGTACATCAGGTGCCTCAGGTCAGCCGAACATGCTCTGCTCTGTTCGGCTGAGCTGAAGTGCAGAAGCCGTTTGACTCAGCCGATCCAACATCTGGATCGGCTGAGCTGAAGCTCCGGCAGTTCACTCACTGCCGTTCCCCCCTATTCTAATAGGGGTCAAACGGCAGTGAATGAATAGCCGAATGCTGCCAAGCGGCATGCGGCCCGGCTACTCTGCTCGCTACCTCCAAGGTAGCGAACAGAATAGAACATTTTTTTAAAAATTATTTAAATAAATGTAAAAAAAAAGAAACATTTAGAAAACGTTAAGTAATAAAAGAAAACAATACCAGACCCTTAAGGTCTGGTAGGAATGTTAGGAGGGACCCCTATTAAAAAAAAAAAGAAAAATGTGTGGAGTTCCCCCCAAAACTCATACCAGGCCCTTTAGGTCTGGTATGAATTTTAGGAGGGACCCCAAGTTAAAAATTAAAAAAAAAAGTGTGTGGGTTTCTCCACCAAAGTCATACCAGGCTCTTAAGGTCTGGTAGGAATTTTAAGGAGGTACCCCACCCCCAAAAGTGGGTGGAAAAAAAGTGTGGGGTCCCCCCTAATACTCCCCACCAGACCTTTGATCCGAGCACAGGTCTGGCAGGGAAGGAAAGGGGAGGGGACGAGCAGGCGCCCACCCCCTCCCTGCCATACTAGGCCACATGCCCTTAGCACTGGGAGGGGGCTTTTCCAGGGTCCCCCTTGGAAAAGCACCTTGTCCCCATGCCAATGTTCAGGCGCTTCCTGTTATAGGCTGACATCTGTCTTCCTCCTATATTTTCACCTGTGCCCTTGTTTGACACTACAAGTGGCCGTGCCATCACACATTGCACAAGCAAGATCCACCATTGACAAGCCAGTCTAGAACAATGATGTGCACTTGACATCAAAGTGAGTACATGTAGACATGAAGTAGCTGAAAGAGGCTGGAGGAGATTAGTAGCACTAAAGCTAACCATATACATTACAATTTGACTGTATCTGCATGGTAACTATGTACATTTTTTTTCTATCAATTCAACCAATTACATTAGTTATCATCAATTATCATGCTGTAAAACCTTTTAAACCAATAGAAGAGGGAATAGTTAAAGAAGTTAATCAGATTTGCATCGACCAAAGGTATCTGAGGACCAGTGGCGTCACAAGAGGGGTGCGGGGGGTGCAGCCCACACCCGGGTGACACCATTGGAGGGGTGACACCAAAAACAGTCATTTTGGTGTCACCCCCCTCTGAAAAGTCGGGCGCTTGGTCATGGACCGAACGCCCGACAGGATCAGGAGAGAGGAGGGGACCCGGCAGCATACCTTATCCCGCCGGGTGACTGTCCCCTCTTCTCTCTGCCGGCGTCCATCACCAAGATGGCCGCCGGCAGGTATCAGAAGACTGCCGCGCGTGCGCGATGACATCATCGTGCACGCGCGCGGTGACGTCTCGGCGGGGTGACACTCGGTTACTGCTCCGGGTGTCACCCAGCCTCGGGACGCCCCTGCTGAGGACTTCTCATCATTCCATCATAAATAATCACACCATCAAACTATTGCTTTTTCATCTGGTGTTGAGGTTTATTTACTAAAGACATAAAGGTTATTCACTTATCAAAGTGAATGTTCACTTAAAGATGAACTCGGGGCACAAAAACGTTCCTGGAAATATAATCCTCAATAGCCATGCAGAATAAAATCTACTTTGTGTGCACCAGATGTCTTTGCAAACATTGTTTTTACCTTGTAACAGTTGCAGGGACATTATCACTGTGCTATACATTGGGGGGCATTTATCAAAACTGGAGCAGATGTGCTCTGCAACCAATCAGCTTCTCTCTTCAGTTTGTTCTGTTAAGATTTGAAAATGAAAGAGAGAAGCTGATTGGTTGCAGAGCACATCTGCTCCAGTTTTGATGTCTCCTATAGCCTTTACAGAGGCAGAACTGTGGAGGGACCCAGCAGGCTCCATCTACTACAGACTGCCTGCAGAAAACTAGAGACAGGGGGGGGGGGCGGATACAAGACTAGTCACCCTGCACAAGGAGGGAGAGCAGAAGGGACTGGTCTTTATAATAGGAAGCAAGGATGTCCCTACATTATTAGCTGTCAAGGCGGGGGGGGGGGGGGGGGCGGGGGGTGCTAATGCAGGATGAAAACAGGGGGTTGCTAGCGGTGCACCTCTCCGGAGGGGGGCCTCTGGCATCCCGCCCAGCCCATAGCAACCAGTGACATCAGTGAGCTGGGCGGGATAGCGACCAGAGTGTCACAGGTTGCTAAGAGCCCCCACGTGACCCAATGAGAAACCGCCTCATTATAGCGGTAGCCTTGAAAGCCAAGCTCTTGCAAAGTTTTGGATTTTTGTACAGATCTGGAAGAAATACACAGAGTACATTTAAGATTCACAATAGAATACATGATTCTTGTATTTAGACAATATATGCTTATCCTTGAGTTCAGCTTTAAGCTTAGTAAAGAAAGTACAACTGTGTTTACTTTAGTCAATCACATATGCGATAGAAAACAATTCATATTTGATATTATTATTATTATACAGGATTTATATAGTGCCAACAGTTTACGCAGCTCTTTACAATATAAGGTAGACATTACAACCACAATACAATTCAAGACAATTCAATTCCTGCCGCCTTCAACTTCGTAACATCTCCAAAATACGCCCCTTCCTCACCAATGAAACCGCAAAACTACTCATCCACTCCCTTGTTATCTCTCGTCTTGACTATTGTAACTCCCTCCTTATTGGCTTCCACTACACAGGATATCCCCCCTTCAGTCTATCATGAATGCAGCTGCCAGACTCATCCACTTGACCAACCGCTCAGTGTCGGGAACCCCCCTCTGTCAATCACTACACTGGCTTCCACTTGCCCAGAGGATAAAATTCTAAATATTAACAGTCACTTATAAAGCCATCCACAACTCCGCCCCAGGATATATCTCAGACCTTGTATCATAATATCACAATAACCGTCCACTCCGCTCTTCCCTAGACCTCCTGCTTTCCAGCTCCCTAGTCAACTACTCCCATACTCGCCTCCAGGACTTCTCTAGAGTCTCTCCCATCCTCTGGAACTCTTTACCCCAACCTGTCCGTCTATCTCCCACCTTGACTGTCTTTAGGTGTTCCCTAAAGACTCATCTCTTCAGGGAAGCCTATGCCACCTCAACCTATCCACTGAACCATCACGTTCTCAAACAATTCATCCCCACACAGCTACCTCTTCATGTATCATTTCCCCCTCCTCTTTCAGATTGTAAGCCCTCAGGGGCAGGGCCCCCCTTACCATCTTGTATTGAATTGTATTGTAATTGTAATGTCTTCCTTACATTGTAAAGTGCTGCGCAAACAGTTGGCGCTATATAAATACTATGCAATAATAATAAGACAAGATGGTAAGGAGGGCCCTGCTTGTGAGAGCTTATAATCTAAGAGGGAGGTGATACATGAGGAGGTAGCTGTGTGGGGATGAATTGTTTGAGAATGTGATGGGGTATTCATAGTAAACCGAGTTTCACCTCATTTTAAAACATTCACTTTGCTAAGTGAATAGACCTACTAATTTAGTAAATCAACCTTGTTGCTGATTCATAATCAGCAGAAAACATTAGGTGCCTCCAAGGTTTTTTGTATACAGCCCAGATGGCACTTGTCTGCCATAACAATTTCCTAACTAGAGCTGGTCCACTTTGGTTCTGCTGGAAACTTACCTCTTTATCTTATTTTATTTCTATGGAAACCTCTGTAAACGCCACAGTAGTAAATTTCATTCCATGGTATAGCATATCATACTTACATGTGTAGATTTTAGTAGATGTAAAGCCTTTGGTTTTTGGATAGCGTAGGGATGGGATCAGTTTTCTTTTTTTTTTTGTCTTTGTCTGACTGTGGGGAGATTTTCCTTCGCTTCCTGTCTAAGCCTCCATTCACACCTAACAGATTTGTTTGTGCATCTCCTGAAGTGCAACAACACTCAGCATGAAGATTCCTATTATATTCAATGGTGCCTGTTCAACACTGTGCTCCGGTTTGTCGTGCAAAAACGACATGATCTTTTTCTGGGGCAGAATTACGTTTTTGGCCTCAGAGACTTTAATGAGAGCAGCTGGAAATCACAACACACACATTTTAGCACATTTTTGTCACATCTTTATGCCTCACAACTGTTCTCCTTCTCCTAGCAACCTGAGGCCTTTGAACAAAATTAAAGTGACATTAAACCCTCAGATTTTTTAACATAAACCAATACTGTAATGTGTGCCTTACTGTAATCCATGGTAGTTTCCCTTCTCTTTGCTGCTCTTCCTTTTGAATCTGTATCTGTTCTCATGCTGGGGGAGAACTTCCCTTTGCAGCTGAGTGCCTCTTCCTGTAGTGCTGGCTCAGGCTGTGAACCTACACACAGACACTGTGTATCCATTCCAGAGACAAGGCAGTCTGCTGCAAAACAGAAGTTCTGCCCAGCATGAGAAGAGATACGGATTTAAAAGGAAGAGCAGCAAAGAGAAGGGAAACAACCATGGATTACAGTAAGGCACACATTACAGTATTGTTTTATGTAAAAAAAATCTGAGAGTTTAATGTCACTTTAAGGATTCAGGAGTATCCATGCTGGATGTGGAAACTCATCCCCGGTAAGTGCCCACAAGAACATCTACGCCTGCAGCGATGCCCATTACAAGAAACGTGGTAAGCAGCTGAGGGCCTAGAAATAAATTGGGTGTGAAGTTTTCCTGGACTGCGAGCAGAAGACACCACAAAACAGGCTGAATACCTGCTCAACCTGAACCCAAAAGAGTGGATGAAAAGGAATAATGGTGGTCAAATAAGGCTCTGTCTACCTCTGTCCACAGCATATATAGTACAGGCACACAGATCCAGCTCATCACGATTCTTTATTAAATATATCAGACAAACAATTCACATAATAAAAACCGTTAACGTGTTTCAGACACTTACGGCCTTGATCACAGCATTGACTAAAGCTGTGAATGGCTGAAACACTTTAGCAGTTTTCATTAGCGATGCACTGTTACCGGTATCGGTGTCGATACCAAGTATTTGGGCAAGTACTTTTACTCGCCCAAATGCTCCGATGCCTAGCCCAATACCTGAACTTCCGGTATCACTTGGTGAGGAGGGAGCATGGAGTCAGCTTCCTGGCCAATCAGGAAGCCGGGCAGCATGTAATGACTCGCCGCCTAGCTTCCTGATTGGTCTGGAAGCTAGCTGGTCAATCAGGAAGGTCGACGGAGAGTCATTAACCGCCCCCTGGCTTTCTGATTGGCAAGAAAGCTGGCTTCATGCTCCCTCGACACCTGGTGACGAGAGAGCATGGAGACGGCTTCCCATGCCTCCCGGCTAATCAGGAAGCCAGGTGGTGAGTCATTACACACCACCTGGCATCCTTAATGGGACTTTTGGTATCGGCAAGTACAGAAAAAAAATATCGGTACTCGATACCGGAAAAACGGTTAAATTTTCATGATGTGAATTGTTTGAGACATATGAAAAAAGAATTGGATCGTGGAGCTGTGTTCCAGAATCTGTACTATATACACCACAACACCACACAGAAAAACAAGGAAGTAGATAGAAGCATGATGTATGATGTCACGGTTTTTATTGCTTTCTATTGGCCAAAACAAAAATGCCTGGAGCTTGAAAACACATGAAACTGACTTCAAAAGCTCTCTTTTGCACATAAACAAATGCATAAAGACGAGCATAAAAAGGCTTAAAAATCACCTGAAAATGTTCACACTAAAGTGTGAATCGGGGGCTTAGAGATGCAACAGGGTGTGGGAGGAGCTCTCTACAAAACTTTAAGGGCCCATTCACACCAGTTCCATTGCGTTGCAATCTGGTTTTCATTGGTTGCTAACTGAAGCGCACCAAAAAATTAGTGTGAATGGGGTTCACACCGCTCTGTTCCATTCCGTTGCATTACATTATGCTCTGAAATAAAAGTAGAACATGCACTACTTTTTAACAGCGCAACGTAATGCAACAGATTTGGAGTGAACTAGCCCCATTCACATTCATACATTTTTTGGTGTCCTTGTGTTTGAAAAATGAATGGCAATGCAACGGATTGGAAGGAAATCGGAAGGTACAATTGCAAGTCAACGGACCAGATTTTAGTGTGAATAGGTCCTGTATCTGAACTCCAGGATAAGCAAATATTGTCTGAATACTAGAAAAATGTGTATTTTTCCTTTAATCCAACAATTCCTGTAATAAAGTCCAGTCACTGCTGCTCTCTCCTTTAGCAGGGTGAGTGGTTGTGTCTCTGCCCCTTCTGTATTTTTCTGCAGGCAGCCTGTAGTGCAGGGGTGGACAAACTCTGGCCCTTCAGCTGTGTGTGAAACTACAAATCCCATCATGCATCTGTCTCTGGGAGTCATGCCTGTGAGAATCTTGCAATGCCTCATGGGGTTTGTAGTTCTACAACAGCTGGGGGGCTGGAGTTTGCCCACCCGTGCTGCTGTGGGTAGAGCTACAGGCCCCACAAACAGCTCTACTCTCTCTATAAAGAACATGTTCAGCACGGCGGTGATGCTATTTTTGCAGGGTAATAACCTGGTTTGCAAAGGCTTTTGGTGCACACATAGTAGATTTATATCCTTTGTGGCTATGGAGGATTAAAGGTTTTGTGCCCGGATTTCCGCTTTAAAGCCATAGGTTTTCTGCAATGGATGGAGATGCCCTGGAATCACTAATGACAGAAAGCTTTATTCACATGGATGTGCACAGGCATTAGGGTTGCCACCTTTTCTTCCAGTGAAACCCGAACACTCTAGCGACGGACATTTTTGGAGTCGTGGCTTATTCATATGTAAATAGTGTCACCCCATCATATTTAAATATCACAGTCGAGACTATATTTAGTGGGGGGGTAGTAGCCCCTATCTTAATTTTAGCTGCCCCTATCTGCCTGACATCATGTGTCCGGGTTTCAGCTGCCATGAGACCCGGGCACAGCATTCAAAACCTGGACTGTCCGGGTGAATCCTGGACAGGTGGCAACCCTAACAGGCATACAGCATGCACGTCCGTGCAGAGACCTGCCTCCAGGAGGGACAAGTGCTGCATGTAGTCATATGCAGCCACCTATACATCTCTATGACAGGATGTAGCTACATGTCAACCCAAGCTGGCACACGATAAAGGTACAGATGCGATGCACGTCCTGAGATGCAGGCAGTCTGTGGCAACATGCAGCACCAGTCCCTCCCGAGCGCTCCAGTCTGCATAAGGGCTTAGTAACTTTTGTATTAGAAAACTGAGGGACTGTACTACCACCAAGACACACTCAACAACTCTTTGAAACATTATTTGTACCAGTAATGTAGAAAGAATGTTTGTTAGAGTGTGTCTAAGTTACAAATTCAGTGCACGCTGAGTAACTTATTACAGGGCCTAAGGCAGTCCTACATCTAAAGACGGCCCTGTTTCCTATATGTGTTCAGAAATGCCTCCATGAAAATAAAGGCTGTTCTCTTTAGCAGTTCATCCTCGAGGCCTGGTGGTGACAGTCCTGCTAGCCACATACATATAGCTGATGACAGATCCCACCCAGACCAGCAAACACAACCTGTCTATGGCATACAAAGACGCACGTTTCTTGTACTCTAAACATCTCCCTACATGTGTGGATACTGCACTCAATCCAGATGTGCTGCTTTATTTTCTTTCTAAATGTTTCAGTGATCAAACGTTGTTTATTTCTGAACTTATACTTTAATACTAAAGGCTTACATAAAGTATATACATAGCCCCGATTTTTTTTTCTAGTTATGAATAGAGTGTGGAACGGTGATACCCCCTGCCCAGTTTTTATTGCTCATTGTGTCACCACTGTGCCTAAGGACCATTGTCACCAAAACAGGAGGTGAGGGAAAATCATCCAATGGAGACACCTGTTCTGGTAACAATTGTAAGTGGGGAATTCCCCTCACTTGTTTCCTCTCAGTTCCTGTTGTGTCTCCAGGAGCGGAAGTAAGGAAAAAGTTTTCCAATGTGACATAAACTGCAAAAAAGTAAACTGACAGGGGTTTTACAATCCCCTACACCAGAAGCAGGCAAACTCTAACCCCTCAGCTGTGATGAAACTAAAAATCCCGTCATGCACCTGTCTCTGGGAGTCATACCTGCGACTGTGAGAATCTTGCAATGCCTCATGGGATTTGTAGTTCCACAAGAGCTGGAGTTTGCCCACCCCTGCCCTACATGGTCAAAAACTAAAATAAATAAATACAAATTCTGGCTGTACATATACTTTATATCTTTGAGGCCAGTTGCACACTTGGGCGCACGTTTGTGTGTGGTTGCGTTGTCCCATTATCAATTGGGTTACATCCGCGCGGCAATCGCTGAAAGAAGGTACATGTACCTCTTTTCGCAAGGCACATTTGTTTCAGCCAGGATCGTGTGCAATTTGCCTAACCCAACTGGGGTACCATTAGAAAAGAATGGCTCCGCCAGCACTATCAGGGGTGGTGTGCAATTCTGTGACCGTGCGGGCATCCACGAATCACGGTCACAAAGTCTGAACCTGGCCTGATTGAGGGTAATACAGGGGGTGCCATTGAAGACATCCTTTTGAGAATACTAGTTGCCTGGCTATTATGCTGACCCACTAGCTTACTTTCTAAGTCAATTACCTGGAGTAGGCATAGGGATAAGGAAAATTAATGACTGGGTCTGTAGTCATGGAGGATACAGCCATCCAAAGAAGTACAGACCAAGCCATAGGAATGAGTGAGGGCTGCAGTGTGCTTTCGTGGTAAGCTTACGGCCTGGCCGGAACCGTTTTCAGGTAAAGACTGTGCAGCGCCAGGTAAGCCCTCTAAGAGATTTCTGAGGTAGAACTGCAGGTAAGTAATTAACTTGTGGAATACACTGGGGGGCATACAAGACAGTTTCACTAAAAGGGAAATTGTCACTTAAATGTTAGGCATAGGTTAGAGGTAAACAGGTTAAATTAGTTTAAGGGTTAAAGTGTAATTGCAGTTTTGTAGCCAAATTGGGATAACACCTACTTTATATTTGTTACATGCACCCAACCACATAGCATAACTTAAAAAAAAAATGATAGCTTACCTTTTTAGATGTTCTGTCTGCTAACTCCAAGACTGAAAAATCCTGCTTAGTTCTGGCCGATCTCATTATCACTTGTAAACTAGATGAGCAGGACTGTCAGTCCTAACAAAGGGTTAAAGAAAGGGGTAAGACATTGTATGTTAATGTTTTTCCCATAGAACAGAGTTTGCTGTTAGTGAAATTAAGAGAGCAGCATGGAAAGATCTGCTAAATGGAGATATTCAAAAGGTAAGAAACTTTTTTTTTCATTATTCTTAGATATGTTGTGTGAATAGGAAAACATAACAAACATACTGTATAGTAGAGGTTTTATCAATTTTTGACTGCATAGGTGGAAATATACTTTCAGGTTAGGAGCAGAGAAAGAGCTGAGTATTGGGAATACTTTATATGTATCTAAGCCTTTTCACTTTATAACAAAACAAAGTTCAAAAAGATGTGAAACACCTGTATATGCATAAGCTGGTTATAGACAGTCTGAGTGAGTATAACTTTGTTATTTTCCTCCCTAGACCAAAACAAGCAGTCAACCCTTGCAGTGCCAGGGTAGCCCCACTGCAAGGGTTAATAATAGTTGCCCCCAGAGTTCTGTTTTATCTTTTGAGCAGACATATTTATGTGCAATGCACAGACCTGTGGATCCAATTCCTTTCAATATCACCGTATCACAATATCACTGTAGCTATTGGCTGAAAATGGCAATTTTTGTTATTGAAAATACTTCCATTTAGTCCATGCCTTTATTCATTGAAAAAGTTTAAATTACCTTTAAAGGGGAACTAGATCCACCAATGAAATGCCTCCAAGTATAGTTATTTTCAAGGCATGCCATTTGTTAAGGCTGCCAGTATGCTTATTTACACTCTCAACCGAACTTTCAAGCCCTCAAATGGCTGGGGTCACAGCTGATCACATGTGCAGCACCTTGGCATATAGAAGATAAAGTGACATTAAAGGAGAACTATGAGGTCAGTGTTTTTCCCCATAGTTCTCCTTAGGGTAACGGGAGGACACATACTAGCGTCCTCCTGTCACCCTAGGCTCAGTATACCGCGAGCTACAGCTTGCGGTATACTGAGACGCCGCAGCCGGAGCGGATCCCGACGTAGATGACGGGATCCGCCCACCTGCGTGAGTGACAGCTGGCTCTGCCTATCTAGAGGCAGAGCCAGCTGTACCCGCCCCCTCCCCGTCCGTTCCGCCAGTCAGTGCTGGCAGATCGGAGCGGGGAGAGGGGAATCCAGCCCCTCCCCCTGTCACGGCAGAGAGCCGTGACAGGATCGAGAGGGGAGCGAACCTGGTATGTGTTCGCTCACCTCCCGATCTACTGAGCCGACCTGTGACAGTCTCATTGTCACAGGTCGGCTAGAACTATGAGGTGAGTGGAAATCACTCATCTCATAGTTCTCCTTTAAAATCACAAATCCCCATCCCCAATGCTGCTTTAAGGACTTACCTTAAGTGATGCCTCCTGATCCGATCATCTTCTTCCTTCCACTTGTATTCAGCAATCCCTCCAGCGCTGGTGCGGGTTCCTGATCCAGCGCATACTCCTCGCATCCCATGGTGTCTGTCCAATGTGCATGCTCATGGCTGCGTACATTCACCTCCACTGTGTCTCTCCTCTTCTCCCTGACGATGATCTCTACTGCGCATGTGCCCGCTCTCATCTCATCATGCACGGCTGCTCGAGAAGCTTCATATCTGCTGCCGGGAGCGAGCGGCGGAAACAGAGGTACGTTTTTACCTTTTTGGTAACTTTTTTTATTTTTGTATATGTTTTTGCATATATCTACTGCTTGCTAGCAGTAGACATGTGCAAAAAACTGGAGACTTTAATAGTACTTTAAGATGGCACCTTCCTTGGCTGTAAAGGATAGGAGAGTGTAGTTCCACTTTAAATGCTGGTGTCAATAATATTATCCCTATTATTACAATAATTATAATTATTTGTGGAAATCTCCCAAACAGGGTTTTAAACCATCCCTTACTATTTTTGAAAACTACACAAAAAACTTGGTCATACATACACTTCAGCACGAATAAACATTTCTGATACCTTTTAACAGCACAACATGTATTATGAAAGAATTAGGGATGCACCGATATATCGTCCGTCAAAACATATCGGCCGAAAATGGCATTTTTGGCTAAATGCCGAAAGTGCCATTTTTATGCCGATACATCGGCGCATCCCAGGTTTCTTTCCTCCCCGCTGGGCGCTGCTCTGTGTCCTAGCGGGGAGGAGAGAAAGTGTGACAGACGGTTGAGCGATGTGGGAGGAGAGCGCTCTGAGCGGCCAGTGTCTCTCCTCCCACACCGCGCACTCAGCCTCCTGTGACAGCGTGTCAGAGAGGAGAGCGAGAGCAAACACTCAGCGATCAGTGATCGCTGAGTGTTTGTACATAATTGAGGACATGGTATGTTTACTATATCCTCAATTATGAATGAATGGGAAGTCATCTACATCACCTCCTGTTCATTCATGATTGTGGTTATAGTAAACATACCATCTCCTCATGTTATCAATGAACAGGAACACTCATAGAGGATTCCTGTTCATTGATAACAGGGGATACAGAAAAAGATTTTGAGGACTTTGTGTCCTCAATCTCTTTTTCTATTTTAAAAGGGAAATATCAGGGGTCTGGTTAGACCCCCGATATTTCCCAAAGCCCCTAAAAGTAAAATAAAAAAGATAAAATATTTAATAATAAAAAATGTATAAAAAATAAATAAAAATAAAATATTTAAAAAATTAAAATAAAAACATTTTCGGTTTCGGCCTGACAATTTTTTTATTTCGGTTTTGGTTTTGGAATTTCCATTTCGGTGCACCTCTAGTAAGAATACAAATATGTTGTAAGAGGTAGAATTGTAACTCTCTTAAACAGAAATCAAAATTGATGGCAAAGTGACTATATTGTACACATTAAAAGGATATTTCGAAGATGAGTATTTGCCAAAATAACTTGTTTGTATGCTTTCATTGGAGTATTTTTGTGCATTACTAATTTCCCAGGCATAAGTGTCCTTTGAACTTGTTAGGAATTCCCCTAAGATTTCACATACTACAGACAGAGAAAACCTTTTTAAATAAGAACTATAGTCTTCCACTGTGAGACCACTAAATCATAAGTATTCATATATTGGATTAGTTGGTGCCTCTAGTAAGCACATGGATTGTAACCATCTGAGGTCAGCTTTCAGGTCAGCAAAATGATAACATAGCGGAATTCTAACAACCGCAGATGATTGTTTGGCTGAGACACTATGAAACAACAGCAGGCAGCCCCTGTCTGAGAAAGAGTGTTATGAGGGTCTGTATTTTTCAGTTAACTCTATCAGTACTGGTGGGAATGTTGATAGACTTTGTACAATGTGTCTCATAATGTAAAAAAATCAGTCTGAAATGTGATGGTAAATATTTTGGCTGTATTCCCAACTTTCTGAAATGAGAATGAGGGACAACTTCCAAGACAGTGAGGGGAATTTATCAGAACTAGAGCAGACAGAATCTGGAGCAGTTGCTATTTTCATAGACATTTGTACATCAAGGCAAAGAGAGGGAAAATTGAGGAGTAAAGAGGGACAGAGAAATGTGGTTCCAAATGGAGGACTGTCTCTCCAAATGGGGGACAATCTCTCCAAATGGGGGACAATCTCTCCAAATGAGTGACAATCTCTCCAAATGGGGGACAATCTCTCCAAATGAGTGACAATCTCTCCAAATGAGGGGACAGTCTTTCCATATGAGGGACAGTCTCTCCAAATGAGGAATAGTCTCTCCAAATGAGGGACAATTTCTCCAAATGAGGGTCAGTTTCTCCACATGAGTGACAATCTCTCCATATGAGGGACAGTTGGTAGGTATGTTTTGGAAATATCTGTGCATGTCATAGCAATACTTTCTTGCATTTTATTAACAGAGACAGAGTAGGGGTTTTGTTTGTTTAACAAATATGTTGACCAATAGAAATTTTGTTGATTGCTGAGACATATTTTTTTCAGAATACAGAAGGAGAGTAGTGATGATGAGATGGCAGACTGTACCTAGTGCCAGAGATTGTAGAGGAGAAATGAGAGGGAAAGGCACAGCATCAGCGATGCAGGATGTCATCCAGTGGAAGGGATAGCTTGCAGAGGAGTGGAGAGAGCAGATATTTTATTCTACTGGATGCCACTGCCCTGGTACCAGTCATTTGGGTATCACATGCATGAGGGGATACATAATTCTTCACCACAATGCTCGGTGAGTGTAGCATATTAATTATACCAGTTGGCAGCAAAAGGCCTCCACGCCTGTTTCTTCTCATCACTCCTCCCTTTCAATCTCTTCCCCCACTCCACAACAATCTCCATCTGCATCCGCTACAACATTTGCTACCTCAAGCGATTGGGATTGAAGTCTCACAAGGAGTTTGAGAAGCTTGTGTTGAGGGGAAGTGTGTCAGCATGAAACCACACAGAGTAGGGCCAAGCATAGGCCTGAACCTCGCCATAAGTCTCCTAACCCCACCTAGCCATCTCCAGGTGGAGTCTGCACCCTTCCCAAAAATTGTGGCCTGTGCTGCACCACAGTGACAGGTACCCTGCCTCCATTTCTTCACCCAGAAGGCCATCCCTGCACTCCACCAGCATGTGGAAGGTAATGTCTCCATGTCGCAGGGTCTACTTGATCATAGAGGTGGTCCAGCAAAGCATGGGCAGGGAGATTATATCTCTTTTACAACACACTGTGGACATTTGCTGGCAGCTTGCATGTATGCAGGAAGGGGCACACCAGTGGAGCTAGTGGCACAGCTCTGTGTCCTGCACCTTGGTGATGGTGATTGCCTTGCACACATTCTCAACCTGGTGATGCAGCAGTGTCTCGTTAGGTACCTTGCCTTCCATGTGTGTGGCTACTATAGGCAGTTAAACAGAGTGAGTGTGTGCTGGGTCACAAAGCAGCGGCAACACAATCTGCCTGACAATTGCCTGATGTGAGATACACCCACGTGCTGGAACTTAAGGTTGGTCATGCTGTAGCATTACAAATGCAACCTACAACAGATTGTTGTAATACTGTCTAAGGAGTGGTGTAAAATATTCATTCTTGATACAGTAAATAATATACACTTTTTATTTTTTGGGGCCTTAAAAGCTGCATGAGGTGTGTCATTTTTCAAATGTGATCTATGGCAGATTGTATACCTGGTGTCCTCCTTCAACCATACCCTGAAATGTAACCCCCTAGAGAGAAACTTTCACCTTGCCCATTCAGGGCAAAGTGACAGTGGCTGTGTAAAGCCCAACCACACCCACTTTTTACTCACCTCCCTGGCTAATACCTATTAAACTAACAGAGGCATCCCAAGACAGGGTGTCACCTTGGACACCCGTACACAAGACGCCAAACCCGGACTGTCCGGTTGAAAACTGGACGGGTGGCAACCCTAGCTGAAACGGCATCATGCACGCATGTGATGTCATTATGCGTGTGCGTGATGTCATCACAGAGTTAATCCTCTAGATGATGGACACCGGCAGAGAGAGGTGGGGGCGTTTATCCGGGCGGAATAAGGTATACCGCCAGGTCCCCTCCTTCCTTGTACAGCTGTCGGGCACTCGGTCCATAACTGAGTTCCCGACATTTCTTATGGTGTCACCCGGGGCGGGTCGCATCCCCCGCACCCCTCTTGTGATGCCACTGTGTACTGATTAGGAAAAATAAAGCACAACTCCATAAAGTAAAGGGCAAATCTCCCTATCAGGAACACAGCAAAAGTACTTTTATTGTTGCCTGTGTCCCTGCAGGTACTTGGCTGAAACATGCTATTTTGGAAAAATAACTTCACTTAAGTAATTAGCCAATACACAATGTACACATTGTTTGTATATAGCATAATGTAAAGCCCTATGTCAAAACATGTTGAAAAATAACTTTTACTGAGTCATATAAAAAAAGTAATACAGATTTAGTATGGTCAGCATTATTCAGCTTTAGTTTTGTAATTTTGGGAGTAAAATTAAATGAAAGGACATGTCTAAGTCAACATACAATAATGGTGATAACAGAAAAAGTAGCAGCAACCATACTTGGCAAAACGAATGTCTTTTTAAGAGTGATCATATGCTAGTTCAGATGAAAATGCATTCAATTTCCATTATATATGGAACATTGCAAAGTTCAACCACCCTGAAACGTGTCTGGCCTTTCCTTGCATACAGGCCTTCTGTACTGTTTAGACAAGTGGCAATGGATACTAAAGGTCAAAGTGAAAGTGCAGAAAAATGTGCATGTGTCATTTTCCATTGTTTTTCTTTCATCACTGTCTATCACTGCCACTTGTGTGAACAACAAAGTTTTGCATGAACTAGAATCACCCAAACCTGTATGTCACTGCCAGCCTGGCTCAGTGCACAGCATGGCATCTTCAAGAGAAACAGGTGCATGCAGGGAAATCTGAAGGATTATAATTACTTTTCTATCCCTGTCCACATTACTTTCAGTCAAATATGAATTTTAAATATGAGCAAATTATTATTATTATTGTGATTTATATAACAGTTTGCACAGTACTTTGCAATATAAGGAACACATTACAGTTACAATACAATGTAAAACAAGATTGTTAGGAGGGCCCTGCCCGTGAGAGCTTACAGTCTAAAAGTGGAGGGACGAGTGATACAAGAGGTGGTAGCTGTATGGAAATAAGTTGTTAAAGAAAGTGATAGTTTAGCAGTTAGGTTGAGTTGGGATAGGCTTCCTTAAAGATGAGAGTTTTCAGGGATCTCCTCAAGGCGGATAGAATAGAAGATAGCCAGTCAGGTTGGGGTATGGAGCTCCAGGGATGGAAGAGACTCTAGAGAAGTTCTGTTGGTGAGCATGGGAGGAGTTGACAAGGGAGCTAGAAAGCAGGAAGTCTTGAGAGTAGCGGAGATAACAGCTAGGTTGATACTTTGAGACGAGGTTGGAGATATAGCTGGGGCAGAGTTGTGAATTGCTCTGTAAGTGGTTGTTAATATTTAGAATGTTATCCTTTGGGCGATTGGAAGCCAGTGGAGGGATTGACAGAGGGGGGGGGGTTTGCTATATTTGTTGGCCGTGTGGGTTGTGGCAAGGATCTTGTGACAATCATACAAGCAGACTGATCCCATGTAAATGTCTGTTGGCTCAATTATATTTTCCCTGCTACCACACTCCTGTTCACCTTAGACAACATGTCATCGGAGGTGTCTGCAGAATACACAGATATATACATGTGATTAATCCTTTCCTAGCATCTGATCATCGTTTAAAATTATTTTATTTTTTTTCAAATGCACTATGTTCGGAAAACTGCGAAACAATTTGAAAAATTCAAAACTTAATAAATAATTTCATATATCCCAAATGTAACAGGTTTTTATTTCTACTGCCCACTATAGAGATCTGATGAAACTCACACCATTTTGGAGCCTCTGTAGGCTCAAACACTCCGCCATCGAGGAATAACTTAGCAAAATAGTTTTTTTTAAATAGAAAGTACTGATTTCAATATTGCAAACATCTTACTGATGTCAGTCCCCTACCATTCACTAAAATACAGAACCACCTCAACACCAACACCACTGTCAGTCATTTTGGTGTCACCCCTGCAATGGTGGCACCTGGGTACGGGCCGCACCCCCTTTGTGACATCACTGCATCAGATGTGCATTCTGCTTTCCACAATTAGTTGTCTGGAATAGCGTGTCATAGGGGATGGGAAGGACTTATTTATACTTAATCAGATCTCTCTGTTTGTATTAACATTTCCAGAGATTTATGAACAATGATCCAGAAACTCTTATCTTATGAGCGATATGAGTGAAGTCATTCACCATAAGGGTCATGTTGCATTCTTTAACATTGTGATATTGCTTTCATAATATGGGAAAAGGTTGGGGATTTTGATGGGTGTCTACCATAGTTTTTAAACATATGTTCTATGCATCACCTCATGTCTATGGGTTGTTTTTAAATATTTGCTCTTATTTTTCTTTATAATTGTATAAATAACCTGTGCCCACTAAAAGGATATATGGTAGGTATCTGTGCAGAGGTGTATGCTCCATTTTTGCATACTGTGCAAAAAGGACCCACTGGGACTTGGGAATAGTGATGGGCCGAACACCCCCGTGTTCGGTTCGAATTCGAACTTTCGAACATGGGGAACGTTCGTATTCAAACTCGAACTCAATGGGGGTAGAACATTGAACATCAAATGTCCCCAATTTGAAACCTTATATGCAAGTTATTGGCCATAAAAGGATACTGCCAAGGGGGACATGAATCAATGGAAAAAAAAACACTTTTAAAAAATACAGTTTTTAAAGTAGCAGTGATTTTACCATTGCTTAAAGGGTAACAATAAATATCGTGCCTGGGGGTCCCCTAAACTGCCTGTAATGTGGCGCATCTGTACGATGTATAGAACCTGCTGCAGCAAAACTGACATTTCTAAGGAAAAAAATGACATTTATAAAAATAAATAAAAATAAATGTGTGCGGTCCCCCCTCCCAAACAATACCAGACCCTTTAGGTCTGGTAGGAATGTTAGGAGGGACCCCATTAAAAAAAAAAGTGTGGGGTTCCAGACCCCATACCAGACTCTTAAGGTCTGGTAGGAATATGGAGAAGGGACCCCATGTAAAAAAACCAAAAAAATTAAGTATGTGGGATAGCCCCTGGAAAAGCACCTTGTCCCCGTGCAATGTTATACAATTTTTTGGGGACAGATAGAGCTTTCTTTTGGTAGTATTAAATCACCACTACGGGTTTATTTTTTTACTATATAATGAAAAAAGTACCGAAAATTTTGAAAAAAAACATGTTCTCCCTTCGTTATGTTATAAAACATTTATTATTACCCAATTTTTTGGTAAAATACAAAAGATGGGGTCACGTCGGGTAAATAGACACCAAACATGTCAAGCTTTAAAATTGCGTGCACCCGCTACATCGCAAAAAGCTACCATACTCAAAATTGACCACAGCCGACGCTTTAAAAGCTTTTACCGCTCATCACTTTAGTGTTATCAGTGATTGATGGCCCTAGAATTATTGCTCTCAGTCTGACGTTCGCGGCGATATGTAACATGTGCGGCGCAATGGATGTAATCGTACGTAGGCGGACTCGACGCATGTTTTCGTGTGCATGTGGGGGCGGGGGACTTTCATTTTTTATTGCTTTGATATGTGACTTTTAATTTTTTAATAAAAAAAAAAAATTTTTGTAACTCAAATTTTTTTAAACCCTTTTTTTTCACTGAACTTTATTGCTATCACATAGGGAGCAGACAAGCTGCAGTGACAGGTCCTCTTTATGGAGACATCAGGGGTCTTTAAGACCCCTAATGTCACCTTGGGCCCCCCAGAGAAGCTAATGAAGCAGAGACCTGCTTCACCAGCTTCTCTCTGGTTTCTGTACCAGAGAGTGACAGAGGAATGCAGGAAGTGATGTAATACACATCACTGCTTGCATTCCGAAGAGGAGATCAAACGGTGATCGTGTACTGAGCTCCGATTGATCTCCAGCCGCAGAGCTGCTGTGCCGGTCCCGGGCACAGCGGAGCTCGGGATCAGCAGCAGCGGCTGCGGCGGAGGGGGCGCACACCCGCACGCATATTACAAGCGATCGCTCGTCTCTACAGATGCCCGAACGCTTGTATGTAAACAGCCATTGCTTGCTGCTTACATTCAAAGCCAATTCCCCGCTCGTGCGCGCCGCCGGCAGGCACGAGCGGGTAGGAATGGGACATCTAAAGACGCCCACCTGCTCTCAAGAAGCCGCTGTCCGGCCGTTTCATTACAACGGCCGAACAGCAGGTGGTTAATAAAGAGGCACCCAGATGCCCCCCCACCCATTCACACAAAAACAAAAGTGTGCGGGGTTCCCCCTCAAAGTCATATCAGGTTGTTGAGGTCGGGTAGGAATTTAAAGGAGGAGCCCCACCTCCAAAAAGTGGGGTCCCCCGTAAAATTCCATACCAGACCTTTGATCCGAGTATAGGCCTGGCAGGGCAGGAAAGGGGGGGGGGGCGAGCGAGCACCCTCCCCACCCTCCCTTTCTCTCATACCAGGCCACATGCCCTCGGCACTGGGAGGGTGCATTTCCAGGGTCGTCCCTGGAAAAGCACCTTGCCCCCGTGCCGATGGGGACAAGGGCCTCTTCCCCACAAGCCCTGGGGCGTTGGTTGTGGGGGTATGGGCAGCGGGGCTTATTCACATCGGGGTACCCCCTTGTGAATGAGTAAGGGATACGTGTACCCTTACCCATTCACTAAAGGGTTAAATAAAATTGTAAATAAAAAGTCCAGAGTTCTGAAAAAATCTTTTGACCAGTCTTTTATTTTAAAAAAACCCCCAAGAATTGATCCACTGATGTAACCCAACGTCAATCACGACATCCGGCGTTGTCCATGATGACGACGACTTGACTAAATAAAACAATAAAAAATAAATAGTCGCTGCGATGAACACCCGCCGCTGAATGGCATTTTGACAGATGCCGGTAACATATGAACATTTGGATGGAGCTAGCAGTGACAGCTAGCTCCGCCCAACTGTTTAGAGTTGCAACAGGGTGAGCCATGTTTGGGCAGAGTCATCATGACTTTGCCCAATCATGGCTGCCACTGTTCACTGTGCCCTGATTAGGCAAAGACTTGCACCTGACCTGTGGTCAGGTGCCAAGCTTTAGCCAGTCAGGGCTCACAAGGCACAGTGCCTTGTGCGTGGTGCGTGGTGGGTGAACAGCTCACTGAACACCCTGACAGTTCATGTGTTCACCAAACCCACGAACTGCCGATTTACGAGTCAAACTCACGTTCACAGGATGTGTGCTGAATGAATCCCACTATGCTAGAACTAAACACAGTCTAATCTAAAGAGACTCTGTCACCTTGCTTTGTAGGGCAAAGTAACAGTGTCTCTGGAAAGGGCTCCTGCAACCCTCATATACCATTTACCTCCACATCCGGAGACACTACCCAGCGCTATTGAGTATGGAGGAGCATGTAACCTGCTTCCCTGTGAGGATGCATAGGTCTTATAGCCATTCGTTAGGCCTGAGCAATGTGACTGGGGAGTGACGTCACTGATATCCTGGGTCCAGCAGAACTCAGTGCTGGCTGCAGTAGAAAAAAGAGCTGCAAGGAAGCACAAGTATAGTAAGTATATGGGGTCAGGAGATGATGCCTTTTCCAGAGACACTGGTACCTTACCTTGCATTGGCAAGCTGACAGTGTGCGTTTAATTAGAGTGGTCATACCAGGGCAGACACTGACCAGCTAGCTTTATATACAAAAACTGAGTATATTAGCAATAAGTACAATACATACATCCTCCCTTTTAACTTTGTCCTCTCTCCTCCCCCTGTTCTGTCCAGCACCCAATGTTTCCTCTTTCAGTCAAATGTGTATGTGGTTGGATGTGGCTACGCTAATTCCTTCAATGCAACCTCCTTTTGACACCATCATTTAAGGAATGGACATAATTTGCTAGTGGACTTGAAAGATTTGACAGTTTTCTCTTCACTTATCTCCCACCAAAGCAGGCCCATAGAGAAGTGACTTGTAATACTGGAGTGTAAGCCTGCCAATTACCACCCATGTAGAAGACAGAGTTCAGTCTGTCTCATGTGGTTAATAAACATGCCCCTCACTTCTCACTGAATAAACTCCCTATCTGTTTGATGTCTCTGATCAGAGCTGCGCCTCTACAAACACTTGGCCAGGTCACCCTCCAAGCAGGGAGTGCACACGATTCTTAGTAAGCTGCCTGCATTGGAGTAGCACAGTAATCCTTCAGGCCGACTGACAAGGCCTGTACAGCAGACCCTAGCACCTAATCTCTGTTTGCTTTGTGATGATTTTATTATGCCTATTCTAGGACACAGAATGCTCAGTTTGTCACTATCAGTAGTCCCTTTCGGAGACATTAGCCAATTCCTTAGGGCGGATTTGCCTTTTCCAAGCAGCTTGAAAACCATTTGTTCTTCTCTGTTTAGGAAATTACAGCCTCCATTCATAGGCAGAGGCTTTGCACATTTTTATGGACAAATGAAAGATCATTGCACTGCTCTTTTCACTGCATAAAAATAACACCACAACAACTTGTTAACCAATAAACTAGTGTTCTGGATAGAAGGGATTTTTACTGCTCTTACAGGAACTTCCTAGAAGGAGAATCCCTTGTATGAAATTCTCAAGCGAGGGCTCTAGCTGTGCTTGCAACACTTGGTTGGTGTTTGCGTTCACATGTGATGTAATGGCGCCACCTAAAGTTTATTGTTGAAAGCTGCAACATGTTTTCATGGGAAAGGAAAAGATAAATTAGTGTTTTTGTCCTGTATGTTTAGTGCTGTTCTGTAAACATGTAGGAGACTTGCTATGCTTAGCTATTAGGATAAACCCTGTTCACCCTGCATTCTGACACATGTCAACTCACCCTAAATATTCAGGGAGCCACCCTGTTCAAATATGCATGTTCTCAATGCAATGCACCCAAAAAAACAGGGAGTCACCCTGTTCACATACTGTATGCATGTTCCCACTCATTGCAACGCACTCTAAAAACCACAGAGGCACCCTTTTCACATGTGCATGTTCTCACTCATTGCAACTCACCCTAAAAACCAGCGAGTCACCCTGTTCACATGTGCATGGTCTCACTCATTGCAACTCACCCTAAAAACCAGTGAGTCACCCTGTTCACATGTGCATGTTCTCACTCATTGCAACTCACCCTAAAAACCAGCGAGTCACCCTGTTCACATGTGCATGGTCTCACTCATTGCAACTCACCCTAAAAACCAGTGAGTCACCCTGTTCACATGTGCATGTTCTCACTCATTGCAACTCACCCTAAAAACCAGCGAGTCACCCTGTTCACATGTGCATGGTCTCACTCATTGCAACTCACCCTAAAAACCAGTGAGTCACCCTGTTCACATGTGCATGTTCTCACTCATTGCAACTCACCCTAAAAACTAGGGAGTCATCCTGTGTATAAATGCATGTTCTCACTTATTGCAACTCTCCCTAAAAACCACGGAGTCACCCTTTTCACATACCGTAGGCATGTACTCACTCATTGCAACTCACCCTAAAAACCTGGGAGTCATCTTGTTCACATGTGCATGTTCTCACTCATTGCAACTGCTCCAAAAACCACAGAATCACCCTGCTCCCATGTGCATGTTATCACCTATTGCAACTCACCCTAAAATCAACAGTCACCCTGTTCACATGTGCAGGTTCTCACTCATTGCAACTCCAAATCCCAGGAAGTTATCCTGTATTTCAACCGCCTCATCCTGTCACCCTGCATGATGCATTCCTCCCTGAATAGCTGTCAGGCGTCCCATATTTTTCAAGACATTCCTGGTATGTTCATATGTGTAAAATACAATACAAGTTTATTTTGCTGTTTTAGTTACTGTTTCTTAAATGTTTACTATATATATGCACAGAATTATGTATTTTGTATACACACTGGTGTAATTCTCTGTTTGTTGTTCTTTATATGTAAATGTAACACAGTACTGCTTTCAAAGCCACTCAACTTACTCAATTGATCCACATCCCATTTTTGCCACAGTGCATGCCACTATTCTCCCGGGGTGATATCTCTACATTCCAGGCATGCCGCATTGTATGTGCATTGTACATTTAAGCTGTGTTTTACATGTGTTACGATCAAACTCTGTGTAATGCTTGTTTTGCTGGAAACCACATGAGAGAAGAAGCAGCGATCAGGAAATTTTCATATAATGTGAATAAAGCCCTAGAAAGTTCTGTGATTAGTGATAATAGTGCAGTCTGATAAACCCCAAACTGTGTGAAGAGAACGGGGGGTTTTTTTTTGTATATTACAGAACATCCTGTAACCCTTATTTTTCCATAGAATTGGAAAGTCAGTAACAACACAGTTACATTTACATCTTATGTCAGTGATAGGCTTTCATGGAAGGTGACTCATTAAAGGACAAAAACAGAAAACAAACAAATCCAGCTTAAGACACATTTGACAAAAAGCAGACATATCGTAAACCTCCCCTAGCTAGGATCTGCAAAGGACTTCTGAAAAGGCCCTGCCGTAAATCGTCCTGTTGTAAATAGTATGGTGTGCAGCTCAGCAATATACATCGCTGGCTCTAATTCATAGTCCATAACACCTATGGTTTACCTTCATAAAAAGTGAATCAGTTACAACAGTTACAGATGTGCAGCCATTTTCTGCCTACGTGTACTCCAGCATATAATTGCTGACAGAGGGTATTCTGATAGTGCCAACATTGGAACGTGACTGTGCAACGTGCAGTGGCATGGTAGGTTGTAGTCTCCATCGGAAGAGCGTTTGGCAGGGTGACAATTTAGTAGAACAGTTGGGTACAGGTACAGAGATAGTGCAGCAGGTTCTTGCACAAGGACCTTCATTGAAGGTTTTTTAATGAAAGCAGCAGATTAAAAAGTATTTAAATTACTTTTGAAACTATAATAATGTATTCAAAATTATGTGAGATTTTAGTGGTTGGGTTTACATATATTCTAATGCAAACTGTCACACAGATATTTTCAATGATATGTCTGAGTGGTCGACCTTCCACAATCACAAAATGCCAGAAATTATTTGTGTAGCAGAAAGTATTATTGTTAATCACTCCTCTGCAGACTCCTTCTAGAGAATTGTGCAATGTAATTAACCTGTTTGGCTTATAGCATTACCTATATCTTTCATTGTTCATGGGATTAAAGCAAACTAACATAAAGGGGGTTATTCACTATGGAGCCGAAGGATACAGCTGTAGCTTCGGCTGATCCTTTTTCTCTCTTCGGCCGCCTCTGCCCTTCGGTTTAGTCAAACCGAAGGGCAGCTGTACGGGCTATTTGCAATAGCCCGTACAGCAGCAGAAGGCAGCCGAGCTGAAGGCATATGCTTCGGCTTGACTGAGTGACAGCTGAAGCGTGGAGAAAGGTCGGCTGAAGCAGACCGATCTCCATGCAAATGAAAGCTGGGCAGAGCCAGCCGTGATCTCACAGCTAGCTCCGCCCAGTTGTAATGACAGATCAGCGTCCCCAAAGGACCTGGGGATGCTTATCTTTCATTAAACAATAACTGTGCCGAGCCGACTGTGATGTCACGGCCAGCTCCACCCAGTTGTTATTCATTGGCCGGGACCTGCTAGAAGACTATGGCAGGTGCTGGCCAAAAGGAAACAGTTGAGCGGAGCTAGCTGTCACTGCTAGCTCCGCCCAATTGTTTTTGTTTTGCCGGTTTTTTAAAAATTATTTTTCATTTTCTTTTTTTTTCTTTTCTTTGAACTATTTAACATTTTTTAAATTTTCCTACATAAAAAAAATCAACTTTTTTTTCTATTTATTTCACTTATTCTCTATTCTGCTTGGCACCTCGGAGTGACATTCACTCACTGCCGTTCAGCCCCTATGAGAATAGAGGCAAAAGGCAGCGAGTGAGCTGCCGGAGCTTTGGCTCAGCCAATCCAAATGTTGGATCGGCTGAGTTGAAGTCCTTCTGCACTTCGGCTCAGCCGAACATCAGCCGCACAAGCCAAAAGTGAATAGCCGAACAGCGTTCGGTTCACTTCAGCTGGGTTATTCACTCGGCTGCCTTCGGCAGCTTTGTGAATAACGCCCCAAAATAAACCAATATACTATTTATACTAAAATTACATTTAAGGAATTTGTCATAAATGTATAACTGAATTGAAGGTGTGTCTTTTATATCTGCATGAAGTCAACCTGTACCCATTCGCCAGAACAACACAGTCACTTTAGTACTTCCCTCTCCAGATGAAAATATTGTTCTTTTTTTTTACCACATTGCTTTGTTCAGCCATCAAGGGAAAGAAGCCCAGCATGTCACTTCAGTCAAAGCATACACAAAGTTTACAACTTATCCTGCCCCCATGGGACCGTGCTGGGCCAGAGACCTAGTGCCTGTACTGTCAACCTCCGACCTGTGCTGGAGAAATATGTACTTTATTCAATTTTTTTTGGTGGACTGTGTTTTTCAAACTAAGTGTCTTGGGTCAGCTGCGAAAACATGGTACTGAAACAAAAATGTTGGCTGCCATTGCTGACACCTTCTGAAAATGCTTGTTGTCTGGCTATCTCTGGCATCAATACATTCTGAGACACTGACCTGGAACTAGAATGCAGATCTGAAAAGTCAGAGCTCCTAATCTTCATACTTGTTCCAGGTCAGCGACTCAGAAAGAACTGGTGCCACTCAACAAGAATGACACCCAGGAACTAGTAGTCTTCAGATTAAGAGGCAGCCTCCTTACTTCCTCAGGCAATGTTTTTTTTTTTCTAAATTAGTGTTACCAGTTGATGTTTAGAACGTTTTAATAACAAGCAAACATATTACTGCATTCTAAGGGGGTTATTCACAAAGCTGCCGAAGGATCTAGCCGTAGCTTCGGCTGATCCTTCGGCTAGCTTCGGCCCCAGGACCCCTTCGGTTCAGCCATTGGCCGGCCGACAGCCTGCTTCTGACAGCTGGGCGGAGCCAGCCGTCATCTCACGGCTGGCTCCGGCCACTTGCAGAGACAGATCAGCGTCCCTGGTTACCAGGTAACCAGGGACGCCGTTCTGTCAGTACACTGAGAACCCGGCTCTAGCCTGGTGCTGGAGGTGACCCTCCCTGCTGGGCTGCACGGTGGGCTTGATGTCCTGCTGGCCCAGGGGACTGGTGGACCAGGGCGCTCCATCCCCGTGAGACAGTGCCGTGATCCACTGGTGTGCGTGGCTCAGAGGGTGCCCGTTGCTCTGCAGCGTGTAGTCGCTCTGTACCAGAGTCTGTGCATCCCTGTATGCAGATGCCTGCTGCATGCCACCGTGCTCGGCGTGCATGATGGATGAGCCGGAGCTTACACAGTGTCATTACACTGAGTGTACAGTGTCATTACACTGAGAACCTGGCGGAGCCGCTGTGGGTTCTCAGTGTGTAATGACAGATGGGCGTCCCTGCTTACCAGGTAAGCAGGGACGCCCATCTGTCATTACGATGAGAGCTTAGCAGAGCCGGCGGTGATATGAAAGCCAACTCTGCTGAGCTCTCATGGTACTGATAGTTTAGCGTCCCTGGTTGCCTGGTAACCAGAGGACGCTGATCTGTCAGTACCATGAGAACTCAGCAGAGCTGGCCTTGATACCACCGCCGGCTCCGATAAGCTCTCAAAGCTCTCATTGTAATGACAGCTGGTCTGGCCAATAGAAAACAGTTGGGCGGAGCTAGCTGTCACTGCTAGCTCCGCCCAATTGTTTTCTCTTTTTTTTCTCCTTTTTTAAACTGTTTTTCTATTCTGCTCGGTACCACAGAAGGTACCGAGTAGATTAGCCGAGCCGAATGCAGTCCAATATCCATCATTAAGACATCAATATGTTTCTATCTATGGATCTTGTTACATATGATATGCTATGATAACACATGTATACTGTTATAATTTTGAATCAGTAAAACTTTGTATCACGGGTGGGATAACTGAGCGGCGATGCTTTTGACTGGCAGATGGGCGTTGGAGGATATATGTCTGGATGTGGCATTGTGGCATACCTGTGGCACCTGCAAGATGTATATTGACTTTTTCTGACTTTTTCCAATCCTGCTGGGTTGGATTTCCATTTTTGGGGGAAGAGTTGTGCCTGGAGTGTGCCCCATCAGATTCATTTCCAGGGTGCATGCTTATGCGCATTTGTATGCACATGCACACTGGACCTCTCTCTGCTGCTGAACAGGCCTCCAATGTAATTTTTTTGGGGTGTGATTACAGGCAGCAGCAGGTATATAACAGTGGCTTTCCCCTCTCCATTTTGATCATACCACAGACTGGCTGGATATTCACAGTGAATGAAAGATGCAGATATCTATCTGAACATCGGTTAATTATGGGCTCCCTATGGTTATATCCACATGCCTGTTCTCAAATGGACAAGCTTACTAACTGGGATTATACATGGTTTATATGTTACAAATAGGACTGGCAGTTTCATCCCAATCAATATTGGTGTTTTCCAACAAAGATCACTGGCTGCATTCACCTGTGGAAGACACAACTTACTCTAAAGTCTATGGCTTTGTAATTCGCTATAAACGTAAACAACATATAGCCTGGTAGGGTCCTGTTGGTTCAATTGACCCAATTACCCTTTGAGACAATACTCAGACCATATTGAACATGTTTCTTGATGTTTGCCATGATAGGATTATTGAGATCCTGGTCAAGTGTGCCTGGATGCCCACCTGGTCAATCTGACACATCGCTCCCCCTGCCTGTGTGATGAGATAAACATATCTTTTCTTTAAGCCATGATATATGAGCTATTTGTGAGTTATAACGTATATAAATTCTATCTTTATTTTTTGAACTCAGCATCACTGATGTTACTGATTATTATTCATCAAAAAGTGTTTTAAAGTACTTGTTTTTATATTCTAGTATATATCCATAAGCTCCTGAAGAAGCTGTGGTGACCGCGAAATGCGTAGAGAAAGAGATGTGCACCCCCCCAATGGAAACCTGTATATCTATCATCAATACATACTAATGGTATCTACATAAGATATGCTGCATATATGGATAACCCAGTCTAACTAAATGTTATATTGAGGAGGTGCAGGTCTATGTGAGGAATACAGCTCATGGATTTATGAGTGAGATTATACATGTTGATGTTTTTATTCATATGTAATGTTAACAAAGATGTAAACTATTCCTTTTAATACGAACTTAAATGGTCATGTCGGTGCCTAAAAAGTCAGTTGTTTGCTGCTTTTCTGTATCCACATAATAATATCATATAATAATACCAAAGCCTGTCACTTTCAAGATCCCTTTAAAGTGGACATGGACTCAAAAAGTGCAGATTTGCTATTTTATAGGGAACATTTAGATGTTTATTGTGCCTAAACACTACCCTGAAAGCGTCACCTTTTGTCTTGGAATTCCTCCTACAAACTTGAACATCCAGAGCCTGAGCACTCCTGTTCTGTAGCCTCATAGCTGTATATCTGTAGTGTGAGACCATCTAAGGCACTGCTGCCGCTAACTTTGGATTTGGTGATGTCACTACTGCACTGATTATTGTTTTCTTTGCTGTAGAGGAAGCTATACCTGAAGACCTGCAGTGCAAGGATCGCTTCATTCATTCTGTGGATTTGTGTTTTCTCCTTCTTGAATATTATCATACCAGTCATCAGATCACCAATTATCAAGGGGATAGCTCTGACATGAGGAAGCAACACCCTGCACCTCCATCAAGATGGCTACCAGATGACACACAGGGACACTGCAGATTGTGGAAAAAGACATGGTAAGTCAGAAATGGGGAAAATAAATGGGGAAAAGCTGCATAGAGGCCACATACAATACTGGTGACTATGTCCCTTGATTGTCCTTTGTAGGCATAGCTTCCATATTACACATGTTCTTTAAGCTGATATGGCAGCTAATACTTAAAATACACCTTACATTTGTTACCTGTCTAATTTTCAGTAGGGTTGACTAGTTTCTTTTCACCTATATATGAAGCTCATTACCAGCCCTTTTTCATAAGTTAAGCTGCCCTTTAAATGTTTCAGTTGATTTTGGCATAAAAATATCAGTAAATTTAAGTTAATCTGGTAAACATGGTAAAATAAATTAGTACTTGGTTAAATGCTGAACATCATTGCCAAATGTTTGTATTCATATTCATAAAACCTTTGACATAATAGTAATATCCAGAATATCAGGGCTCTGTGCTGCCTTGAAACTTGATATATTTGTAGTTTAAATTTTCTGTTATCAGGCTGACATAAAATGATACATATACTGAAAATCTATGCTGTGCATGAGACGTCAGACCACACAGGACCTCCCTGTAGATGTAGGTATGAATTCCCAGCCTTCCTCCTATTGTTTACAATAGAAGGGGAAGTTCATCAATCTGGAACGTATATGACAATGCTGTCATGCATCACCATGCCTTTCTCTAGGAAAATATCATAATCAACGCGGTCCCTGTTCTCTGCCTGTCATGTTCGCTAAGAAAACATGTAACATGTGCTCATTATTTTGTAATTATAGACATTATACAATGACAAATATGATATGCTCATTTGCATTTCAACACTGTACAATTTTTTGTTTCTGAGTCTGTTATGTGAAAGAGCCAAAAGCAAACCAGATAACGACAGCCAAATGTAAATGTAGACTCTTCATTTGCCAGGATACTTATTACCATTGCTTAACAAAACTCAAAAGTGGTTGCCAGGCCAAGTAATGCTGACCTTCCAGCATGCATATGTAATCTAATTTTTACATTTCTTGAGGACACCTGCCATGCAGCCAAGGTTCTTGCCCTCACCCAGCATGTCCTGTTCTTTGATTGAGAGGTTTGTTGTAAACCCAGTGTGCTATATATATATATATATATATATATATAGTATATATTGTATATATTTAGCAAGTTGGAGATAAGAAATTTCTTCTTTTTAAATTCTGCCCTTCCTTGTAATTATACCCCCACCCACACACAGCCTACTTCTAAATAAGAGGAAACACATATTTTTAAGACTGAACAGCCCAAAGTTGGAAATTTGGAATGGTTACTCTAAAAAATAATATAATTTTTAGACCAACTGAGAATGAGACTAATCATGAAAATCCATTGTAATTACTTTTTTTTACCTAAGAAAATATAGCAAAAGAATATGACACCATTGCTTTATCTTTATTACTTTATTGGCCATGCAACTACACAGAGGGCCCTCTAAATTGAGAAGTCAAAAAGGTGTATCAGATGTATGTTTCATCTAATACACCAGCATCCACCCAAATTGTTTTAGGAAGACATTACCCTTAAAAATACTGAAATCATGCTAGATACGTTAATATGGTGAAAAGTCAGTGCATATATGTTTTTAAAAGGAATCTCATTGACATGTTTACCTGGCTATGAAGTCACCAACTGCAGCAGTACTTTTTGACCACTGGACCATGTGCTAGTTGTAGGCTTGTTACCCTGATGCTGAAGAGGCACTTTTCAACACTAAGGGGCTAATTTAGAAATATTAATCCTAACTATAGGCTGGCAAATGTTGTTTAGACCATGTTACCACCACTAGATGGAGCCTAGGAGCATAGGAAATTCCTGTGTGCCTGTGCTCCATCCATTGGTGGCAAGGCCATGTGAACAGCATTCGCCAAGTGTATTGCTGGTTGGAAGATTAATAAATAAGTGTTAAAAGGTACCTCTTCAGCATTATTGTGACTGACCTAGAACTAGGCTGTGACCCAGTGGTCAAAGAGTACTTCTGCTGTTGGTGGCTTCACAGCCAGGTTAACATGTCAATGAGATTCCTTTTAAAAACATGAATCGAACAGGAACTTGGTACCTCCTTCTCAGATACCCAATGGAAACTGGCACTTCAAGCATCGCACAGGGCATCCCGCTGCTCTAACCATTGGGAACTTTTCCAAAAAATTATCCATAGGTGGTATCATACCCCTTACAAATTATCCAAATTCTCTGCCTCAAATTCACCACTTTGCTGGAGACTGTGCGGCTGCATTGGTTCAATTTCTCACATCTTTTGGCACTGCAGGTCCCTCCGTGTATTCTGGAATGGAGTCTTCCGTATTATCTCCCATTTTTCCCCCTCACCTCTCTCTCCATCCCCAGAACTCGCCCTACTGCATATTAATATTGATATTTTCCCACCGGCAACTCGCACTATTGTTGTGCATATTCTCTATGCAGCTAAATTGTTGATTACCCGTAGATGGTTACAAACAACTCCTCCTAACATCATTGACCTGATTTCATTAGTTAACACCCAATATTCTTATGAAAAGATGTTTGCCATGAAAAATAACTCATATCCTATATTCCTTTCAGCTTGGAGAAAATGGATTGTACATCCATACTGCATTGTTTGATCTCAAATATTGCCTGACGCATAACTGGTCCATACCTTGTCTTCCCTCCTTCCTCCCCTCCTCTCTTTCCACTTGTTTTGTCATCCTCCCTTCCTCCTAACCTCCCTATAAATGGAAATTATATTGCAAAGCATACTGTATCCTGGATGTTAAGTTGGTTATGTTATATGCATTTTGTTATGTATGCTTCACTTGACTTCAATAAAGAACTATTGAAAGTAAAAACATGAATCATTACATGCAGAAAATTAATTTTCCTTTCTTCTAACACCTGAGGTTATTTATAGATAGCAAATATGGTATTTGGACATTTTGCAAGGGACATATAAAGTCTGACAATTGTGCTGATTTATGAGGGTGCTCTTGTCGTCTTCCACTTCTTTTTTTCCCATTTCAGCTAAGCTGAAAATACCCTAATTATGTATTTTTGTAGATAGCCTTTACCAACATGTATAGACTTCCCACCCATTTTTGTAAATGTTTTAGCTAATTTTAACCAACCCTAACCAAACTTAATCTGTTATTTAGAGTGGAGGAAAGCTGAATAAGGCATGTAACTCTAAATAGCTTATGTTTTTGAGCCCATTTTACATTTTGTTTTTCACTTAATTTTATCATTACAACTTTCAAACTCAAACTTTTTAAAAATCGGAGAGATGTCCACATGGATAGATCTCTTCTTCCCACCAACCTTTAATAGAGATTCCCTATCATGTAAATCGGTCTCAATTGTTGTACTGTAAATCTATCTAGATTCTGAGCCCTTCCTGTCAAGACCCCTCCTTCTTGCCCTCTTCTTTTTGCCCTGCTATTTTCTCTCTCCGCTGCCCCCTATCCCCCTCAAGCCTTATATCTGTCCTAACAACAGATCCCCTTAGCCCACTCGCCATTCCCCCACAATCTGTACATAGTTAGGCCTTGGCTGGTGCCACCTTACCTTTCCTATCGTACTTCTCAGCCTAGGCCTTTGTACACCATATAGTGACCCCCATTGTACTCTCTAAATAAACTGCAATTATTTATTCATTTCCATTAATTGACCCCCTTGGTGCACATTAGTGCATAAGCTTAATTTGGCAAGAACTATGAAGGATAGTTATAAAGAATATATCTCCCAATAATGGCAGTAAATTATATATCTGCCCACCCTTGTATATGCTGTGATTGCAGCAACCCTCTGCAACGCCTACTCAGTGGTGAAAGCCATAGTTTACTTGTGGTCCCCTCCATTCCCTAATTATATGTGTATGTGTGTGTGTGTGTACAGTATGTGTGCATATTACCCCTATTTATACTGGTTTGCAGCTTTGCATTATTGTTATAAATGTAAATCAACCCTAATTCGAAAAAAGTTGGGACGCTGTGTACAATCTACCTACAACCAGAATGCAATGATTTCCAAATCCCACAAACCCATTTTTTTATTCACAATAGAAAACAGAAAACATATCAAATGTTTAAACTGAAAAAATGTACAATTTTAAGAAGAAAATAAGGCAATTTTGAAATTGATGGCCGCAACACTTTAAAAAAAGTTGGGACAGGGCCATGTTTACCACGGTGTAGTATCCCCTCTTCTTTTAACAATACTCTGTACATGTCTGGGAACTGAGGTGACCATTTGATGGAGTTTTGGGAGAGGAATGTTGTCCCATTCTCGCCTTATATATAGGATTCTAACTGCTCCACAGTTCTGGGTCTTCTTTGTTGTATTTTTCGTTTCAAGATGCGCCAAATATTTTCAGTTGTTGAAAGGTCTGGACTGCATGCAGGACAGTTAAGCACCTGGACTCTTCTACCATGGAGCCATGCTGTTGCCATAGATGCAGTATGTAGTTTAGCATTGTCCTGCAGAAATATGAAAGGCCTTCCCTGAAAAAGATGTTGTCTGAATGGGAGCATATGCTGGTCTAAAACCTGGATATATCTTTCAACATTGATGGTGCCTTTCCAGATGGGCAAGCTGCCCATTCCATATGCACTAATGCATCCCCATAACATCAGAGATGCTTGCTTTTAAACTGAGTGCTGATAACAAGACAGAAGGTCCCTCTTCTTTTTAGTCTGGAGGACACGGCGCCCATGGTTGCCAAAAATAACCTCAAATTTCGATTTGTCTGACCACAGAACAGTTTTCCACTTTGTGACAGACCATTTTAAATGAGCTTTGGCACAGAGAAGATGGTGTTGTTTCTGGATCATGTTCAGATATTATATTATTATTATACAGGATTTATATAGCGCCAACAGTTTGCGCAGCACTTTACAATATAAGGAAGACATTACAATACAATTCAAGACAAAATGGTAAGGAGGACCCTGCACATGAAGGCTTACGATGTAAAAGGGAGGGGCAAGTGATACAAGGATGAATTGTTTGAGATTGTGACGGTTGAGTGGTTAGGTTGAGGTGGGATTGGCTTCCCTGAAGAGAGGAGTCTTAAGGGATGGCCTAAAGGCAGTCAGAGTGGGAGATAGACGGACAGGTTGGGGTAAAGAGTTCCAGAGGATGGGAGAGACTCTAGAGAAGTCCTGGAGGCGAGCATGGGAGGAGTTGGCAAGGGAGCTAGAGAGCAGGAGGTCTTTGGAAGAGCGGAGGGGACGGTTAGGGTGATACTTTGAGACAAGGTTTGAGATATAGCAGGGTGCAGAGTTGTAGATGTGTAGAAGTGGTTGTTAATATTTTGAATTTTATTATTTGGGCTATTGAAAGCCAGTGGAGGGATTGGCAGAGGGGGGTGGAGGATGGAAGTGGAGGGATTGGCAGAGGGGGGTTGCAGACACTGAGCAGTCAGTTAGGTGGATAAGTCTAGCAGCAGCATTCATGATAGACTGAGGAAGGAATAGCCTATGTAGAGGTAGGCCAATGAGGAGGGAGTTGCAATAGTCACGACGAGAGATAACAAGTGAGTGGATGAGTAGTTTTGCGGTTTCATTGGTGAGGAAGGGGCGTATTTTGGAGATGTTATGGAGGTGAAGGTGGCAGGATTTGGCTTTTTCTCTGTATGATAGAGCTTTAACTTGCATTCTTGGATGGCATGGCGAACTGTGTTCACAGACAGTGATTTTTGGAAGTATTTCTGAGCCTATGCAGTGATGTCCATCACAGAATCATCCCTGTTTTTAATGCAGTGCTGTCCGAAGATCATGAGCATCCAATATTGTGTTTCCGCCTCGTCCCTTGTCGCACAGAGATTTCTCCAGATTCCATGAATTTTTAGATTATATTATGTAGCGTAGATGAGGATATATTTAAAGTATTTGCAATTTTGCATTGAGGAACATGATTCTGAAATTGACAATTTTTAGATGCAGCTTTTCACAGACTTGTGAACCTCTGCTCATCTTTACTTCTGAGACACTCTGACCTTCTTAGATGCTCTTTTTATACCCAATCATGTTACTGACCTGTTTCCTATTAACCTTACAAGGTTAACATGCATAATTTTGAACACAAAAGGATCACTATACATATTATATATATATGCAACTAGAATTTGTGGAAGTTTTTTGAAGTTGGACTGTTTGAGGCTCACATTGACACTATTTATGGTGTATTATTTGATGTTATTGGTATAATTTTGAGTTGTCACTTATGTAATTCTACGTACGTTTTTTTGGTTTATAATTTAATAGCGCAGTACAGGTATATCAATATAATTAACCTAACTAGTTACAAAATTTACTTCCAGCTCTTCCTTGTTAGTATCACTTACTTTGCCAGCTTTTTGTTGCTCTGTTCCAACTGTTTTGAGACATGTTCCTACCATAAAAAAATGTAAATTACCTTATTTCTTCCTTAAAATGGTACATTTTCTGAATTTAAAACATTTTATATGTTTTCTATTGTGAATAAAATATGGGTTCATGAGATTTGCAAATCATTGCATTGTTTTTATGTAGCTATTACACAGCGTCCCAACTTTGTTTGGATTTGAGGTTGTAATTTGACTTGAGCTCCTGCACTCAATTTAGGGAGAGAAGGTTTGTGAACTATGATGTAAGATTATTTTCAGAAGAGCTGCATTCTAATCATTTCTTCTGCTCTGGTAATCTAGAGGATTCCTTTTCTCATACAAGTCTAATGCTGTTTTATTTAGCATTTCCATAGCGACAGATACCAGGACTGCAAAGTTATTGGAAGACTCATCTGTTTTCCCAGGCTATTCTATTAAGATACTGATACTGTAGGTATTTCCTCTCTTGCACAGTCATAATGTTATTTCCGGTAGTCTGTATACAGTAGATCTGGTGGTTTGTCCAGTGCATGTATTTAGCTTTTTTAGTTTTTCAGCTATTAACAGAGAACGTATGGCGCAAAGCCTTTTTGGTTTTACTGGATATTGTAAGATATTCATATGGTATTTTAACTAAAATAATAAAAACATTCCAATCATTCCAGTATTCACAGTCACAGGCAACATATAACATAGTATCTGACAAGGTGTAGTTTACTAAAATAAACTTCCATTGTTATATACCTATGCATGATAATATGATTGTAGCTCATTTATCTAGTATTTCAGCACTTTGTAAGTCAACACTAGTACTGTGCATGGGGGAATCTGCAAATTGTTAGGCATTTATAAAACAGGACCAACCATGAAACATACCCAAAATGAACATTAAAACCTTTAAAGGCACCGTCAAGCTTTTACAAGGAAATAATAAATGCGCACACTGTAATAAAAGAAAACATGTAAATTTATTTTTATTTTGCTTTTGGGCCTGCAAAGCATTGCAAACATGATCCGTGGATGCTGGATGCAGCGCTCAGGCTTCTGCAGGCTCTTTGTTCCAGCCCCTGTCCACACTAAGGTACTGACTTTCAGTTGCGGGAAGAGTGGAAGTATCAATGGACTACAAGTGTGGTGATGTCACCACAATTATACTCTTTTCAGAACTACAATTCCCTCTGTTGTGGAGGCAGACTCTCCGTTCTGTGTGGACAGAACTGTGCACACAGCTGTGCCAAATTCAAAAGATGACAGCAGCCCATAGAGAACCCTGCTATTCAGGTTGTGGAGGGGGTTGACATGAAAAATTGTGAATATTGGGCATTTGATTTGGGAATGCTCAAACCCAGTAACTGTGATGTTTGCTTGAAAATTTGGAGGGCAATCCTATAATGCCCTGGGTTTCCGCAGCAGCCAATCCAAAGTGGGTGGGCTTGGTCCCAAGTTGCACTCTGGTGGCGGGTTCCACTAATTGAAATAATAAATGGAAAGATAAATAACATTTAAAAACTTTTCTATTTAAAAATGTCAAACAGGGTTATTCACAAAAGGGTGAAGGGTTTGGAGAAGGCAGAAGTGAACAATCTAGGCCAAAATAGCTGATTTGGAAACATTCTCCAATTCAGCTTACTTTCCAGTTCATCTATTTTGTCCTAGATTGTTCACTTCTCCTGCCTTCTCCAAACTCTTTACCCTTTTGTGCATAACCCTGAAAATGTTTTTTGAAGAGAACTTCAAGGGCCTTCTGACTCTGATCTAAGGGCCTGTCTCCTTTTGGGGAAGATCCCTCTAAGGGCCTTCTTCCACCCTCTCATTCACACAAGACTAAAATGGCTAATTGCATCTTACCACAGTGTAGGGAAGACACAGTGCATCACTATAAGGAGGTGCTTTTAAGGTGCTTGCACAAAGACTTTCCCAATGGTGGCTCCGCTACCCATGGTGAATAAGCATGCGGCAGCAGTGGAGCCACAACTAGCACGGGACGTCTACCAGGAGCATTGCAAACTTTCTTCAGAAAGCAGTGGGCAGTCTTGTATCCAGGTAGCACTTAAATGCATGACTTGTCTATGATGGACAACACGTATGTTGGCTCCTGTTTGGATTCCAACAACCTCAGAAGTGAAGAAACACCCCTGTGTGTCTAAGATGTCTTGCAGAACTTGCACTAGTGATGCAGGCCTGGCCTGCTGCAAGTATTTTATTAGAAAGGGTGTTTAGTGCAGCTTGAGGGGTGACTGGCAGGCTTGGAGCTCAGATGCCTTTCACATCCCCTGGCAACTTCCACATATTAGCTGCCACATGCAGTCAAATCTATTTGTCTGTGGCAGAGCATTTATTTACAAAACTAGAAACACAAGCTGCCTCCGTATGTCTTTCACTGCAGCATATGTGTGATATTTCTGATTTCTAAATACATGTTGCTGCCTACCAATCCCTTGAACCATCTTGTCTTGAATTGTATTGTATCTGTAATGTCTTACATATATTGTAAAGGGCTGTACAAACTGTTGATGCTATTTAAATCCTGTAATAATAATAATAATAATTTCCAACCTAGCAAATTCCTGGCATAATTTCCTTCCTTCCAACCCACCACCCACTCCTATCTCTGAGTGTCTATAACTCTATTTTTTTGTCATTGCCATGCCAAAAAATGGTGTGCCACACCACACTAATTTTTAACCCGCAAACCCAGAGGTCATACTACAAACTGGATGGACACTTATGGTGAAAGAAAGATGCAGATGCTCTAAATCTCAGGGTAGGCGACTACTGTACAAACAATTCTGGCAGTTTTCCTACTAAGGGTGCCCACACACCTTACGATAATTGTACGATAATCGCGGGAAATACGGCGATTGTACGATTATGGTAAGGTGTGTGGAAGCCGTGCAACCTCTACTACTGTAAGGTCGCACGACTTTTAACTTACGAACATGTTCGAAAACCCGCCGAGCATCGTACGATGTTCGGCGGGTGTGTAGCATGTTCGTAAGATGAAAGCCGGACGGGCCAGTGTGCGCAAGCGCACACTGCCTGTTCGGCATTGCGGTCATCGGAAGCCCACCCCTCAGGGGGGCGCGGCTTGCGATCATCGCAAGTACGATCTGCTTGTCCAAGATAGGCAGATTGTACTTTTTTTCAATTACCTTACAACCATCGCAAGACAAAAGTCTTGCGATGGTTGTAAGGTGTGTGCCCAGCATAATGGTTTTGCGGCGCTGAAACCCCTAAAGTGCTTTAATCTAGATATTTTATAAATATGAATTAACTTAATGTTCCTTAAACCTTGTAATTGTGAACAAAGATGACCCTTACAACTAGATAAAAAATAGAATACTTCAATTAGTGGGAATTATTAATGTGCACAATAACTTAGTGAAGTATATGTGAGTATACCACAGTGAATATCACAATAATCAAGTAATAACAGTGACATTCACAAATAAACCATAATAAAAATGGTGTTTAAACACTCAGGAAAAGATGATATTAATAATGCAATACTAATCTGGGACACTTATTAATATAAGGCCGGTATTGGAACACCTCCTCCTTAATATTCTTCCGGGTTTTCTCGGAATGTTGTTTTTCCATACATTAAAAGAGGCAAGAGGGACTCCTCATGGTGAAGTAGGTATAGACTTTTATTAAAACACACATATAAGAACTTATATTTAAAATGTAAAGCGGCCGGCAACTCGTGAGCCTCCGTGCTCACTTCCACGATCCTTCGTGACGCTGTGACGTAGAATCAAGTCACATCTAGATTAAAGCACTTTAGGGGGTTCAGTGCCGCAAAACCATTGTTTATACCTTAGAACTACATTGTCTGTATTGTGGCAGCTCTATTTCCCATATGTTTAATTTATTTTATATAAACGCAGATAAACATCTTTTTAGTTTTCCTACTAAAACTACTGGTCACAGCCATATATGTGGAGGCCCAACTGATTTCTACATCTATACTCTTATACCTTTGTACAAGCTCCTTTGTAACATATGTCCTGGATTGGGGATGATTCTGGTTGTGTGTGCCTGGACGCCCACCTGGTTGATCTGTTGCATCTCTCCTTCCACCTGTGTGATGATTTAATTTAGTTTTCTACCTATTTTCGAGCCATGATGTAAGAGAAATTTGTGAACCACAACTGTATGCCCATAAGCTCCTGAAGAAGCGGAGGTACCACGAAACACGTAGAGCAAGAGTTGAGCACCTCCCAATGGAAAAATACCTATAATTATCATGGTTATATACTAATGATATCGCATATTGCAAATAAGAACATATATGTTGATTTTTTCCTTGCTATATATTTTTTGGGACTCAGACAGCCTTCTGAGAGAGCTACATGTTGGATGTGTTCAGAGAGAAAAAGAACTTTGCTGCCTGGACTGTTTTTCCCAGGGAAGCTGATCCCCCATTCGAGCTATACCCCCACAATATATATATATTAAAAAAATGTAAGTTGTGATGGTAGTGCCTAAAAAGACAGTTTTGTTCTGTTCTTTCTTATCCATTGATATTATAATGTGGCACTGTCCAAACACCTATGCATCCTTGTTACTGTATTCCGAAGCCCAAACATTTTCATCTGCTCAGCCAAACTGCCCACAAATCCAACAGAGGCATATTTGAGCAGCATTAATATTTAGGCCCATTGTAAATTGCCTGGCAAGTACACACATTTACTGTAAAATGTAAGTTGCTGCATTACCACTAGTCTTATTGAATGGATTGGCATGTTCAGCTTATTGTTTTATCTGTAGTTTTGCTAAAAATAGTGGAAGTAAACTTTAAAAAGTTATCAGGTTCTGCTTCTTAAATACTGCAAATGGTTTCAGTCACTATTTCATAGCTGGCAGAGCAAGGGTAATGTCTTCAAAACCTGTTCTTTTTAATAATAATTACTATGCTATAATATTAAAAAGTCAAAAAGTTAAAACCATGGTTGGACTTTATTAACGTTTGAGGAATTCTTATCTATGAAATATCAGTTGTGTGGCATGTTACATTCCTGTCTGCAGGATTCCTATAACAAAGTTCAGAAAACTGTTCAAAAACCTTAAAGGAGAACTATGAGATGAGTGATTTCCACTCACCTCATAGTTCTAGCCGACCTGTGACAATGAGACTGTCACAGGTCGGCTCAGTAGATCGGGAGGTGAGCGAACACATACCGGGTTCGCTCACCTCTCGATCCTGTCATGGCTCTCTGCCGTGACAGGGGGAGGGGCTGGATTCCCCTCTCCCCGCTCCAATCTGCCAGCGCTGATTGGCGGAACGGACGGGGGAGGGGGCGGGTACAGCTGGCTCTGCCTCTAGATAGGCAGAGCCAGCTGTCACTCACGCAGCTGGGTGGATCTCAACGTCGATGTCGGGATCCGCTCCGGCTGCTGCGTCTCAGTATACCGTGAGCTGTAGCTCGCGGTATACTGAGCTTAGGGTAAGGGGAGGATGCTAGTTTGTGTCCTCCCGTTACCCTAAGGAGAACTATGGGGGAAAAACACTGACCCCATAGTTCTCCTTTAAGGCATGTCTTAATGATGACCCTGGCTGTGCACACCCGAATACAAGTAATTGATTCTGTCTTTGTATTAATAAATGACAACTCCTGCTGTGGTTCGAAATATGGATTTCAGAAGCAGAGCTTTTCATGACCCTGCTTGATGACTATACCTGTTTTTATGACCAGTAGACTTTCATCACGGATAAACCCATTGATCTGTTAATATTTTTTGCATTTTGTTTAATACCTAATATCAACATCTAGATGTAAACACTCCACTTAAGAATGGAAATTTCACAGCTTTGAGGAAAAAGGAGGCACCAGTATGGCAGTGCTTTCCTTTTGAGCGATTAGAAAACAGAAAGTCAGTTTTGTATAGGAAAATATAGTTTTTTTCTAATTTGTTTCAGTTTAAAATGTCTTCTTTTGATAAGCTTTAAGATTTGCATCCAAAATCTGAACTGCGCATGCGCCCGCCCCAAGATCCCTTGCGGCTGCCCGAGATTTTTCAGATTTTTGGACAGGAGCGCACGGCGAAGACACAGGTAAGTTTAAAACGCTTTTAAAGCGTTTTTTTAATGCGTTTTTTTTTTTTGCTTGCAGTAGATATATGCAAAAAAAAAAACTGGTGGGTTTAATAACCCTTTAACTTAGAACAAATATACTTTAAGTTTTATCATTGAAATTGTTATCATACTTTTTTCCAACTAACTGGTTTGCTAAAATAAATCTAAAATCTTACTAATACTTTCTGTTCTGATATTGAAAACAGATTGCTGTACCGTATTTAATGAAGGGTGACACTTTGCGTTTCCATGTTCTTGGGATTCCTAAATGTAACTACTATTGTAGTTTTCGTTTGTTGTGGAAACATTTGTGGTTCTAAATTCTTTTTTTCTAAACAGGAAACCATGACTTTTCTTCCAAGTCCGCTGGTCTCCAAAAAAACTGTTCATATGGGTTGGTGATACTCCATAACGGATGATGTACTCAGTTCATGATTCATAATGATGACATCCAATTTAGCAGAAATGGGAGAATTAGTTACCCAGTGAGCTTTGCTGGTTATTCATGCGTTAAAAAAATGTTAGATCCTCGTCACCTGCCTGAAACTATTTTTCCAAATGATAGCATGTTAATTTAACCTTACATTACAGGTTAGTTTATCTTCACGTATATTGTTTCATTAGTATTTAGTTAGAAGGAAATGGCATGCTATAAATTAGCAGAATGGTTGTGGGGACAGCTCACATTACATTACTGCAGTAAACCATCATAGATTTCTGTCATTCATCTTGCCATTGCTACTAGCTACACAAAAACCATCACTGTACTTATTAAAAGTAGTGCATCAGTTGCAAAGAACTTCTTTTACATATAGCTGCGTACATGGATAATGACCACATCTTCTGGCAAAATGTATTCCAGCTAAGCCATGGCATGCAATCATGGAAAGCCTTACACAACAGTGTTCCCTCCTTCCGTGGAGTACATCATACCTTTGCCTGCTTTAGAGTCACAGGCTGCCTCATCTACTCAAGGGGAACTTAGGGGTACCTGTCAAACCACAGCCAGCCCATCATATCAGATACATTATGTATTAACAGAAGCTGGTAGTACCCAGGCAGCAGTGACAAACAACCTGTGGTTTTCCAGCTTTTTAGCACTAACAAATCCAGCTTTTTAGCACTAACAAGTGCCCACTGATTCCTGTGGCTTAGCATTATGTAGAATGGTTTTCAAGGCAGACTGATACCCATTGCCATCTTTCTTGCAAAACTACATGATTTCCCTAATGTAAGCAGTGTTCTCAGGAGAACTTTGGCCAGCCCAGGTGTCACACACCCCATAGAGAGACACTCACCAGGTTCTGCTCTTCCCTGCCTCCAGGTCCATGTTGGGGAGGTGGCTCAATGGAGTTGGTCGCCATGAGCTGGGGTATAACATGGCTCTGACAGCAACCTCTCCATAGCTCTTTGTAAACTTCCTTATTGCTTCTGTGTCAGCTCCCTCTTCCCGAATCAAATGATCACCAGCACTCGCTGAATACTTGTAAATTCTTGTTTGTATTTATTTGAAAAGGTGCGCCACGTGCAAAAACCTTTTTGCACATGACTCACCTTTTCAAATAAATACAAACAAGAATTTACAAGTATTCATCGAGTGCTGGTGATCTTCATTTGCATCAAGACTTGGTATTGCACGGCATCATCCGTGATCATCACTGTGAGCACCACCATTTACTGTATGGTCCTAAACACTGTAAGGCGTGCAGGAGATACATCTGGACAAAGCTCCCTCTTCCTATCCTTCTCCTCTCCTTCTCAGATTTGAAGTACAGCCACAACCCCCTAAATTCAGCTGCTTCCTCTGCTTCTAAGGGGGATCCCCTGAACCCCCAGCATGTGACATCTTTTGACACTTGTGCCTCTGTGGGAATCATCCAGATTTTTGGTGTCGCAGGGGAACCAGCCACAACCTTTTACACAGAACTAGTAACTGCCAGCAGGGCCACAATTATAACTCTTGGGGCCCGTACAACCTTTCTGCCTGTCATGGGCCCCCCTGGAGCCTTAATGGGGCCCAGTACAGTAGGGTTGCCTATACCCCCCTATCGACAGCCCTGGTGCCTGTTACAAGCAGGGCTCAGGACCTTATTGCGCAAAGCTGACTACTGGGCTATATAATCATGCCTTGTATTGAATAGATGTTCATAGAGGAGTAATGAGAATAAAGACTGAGTTAAACACTTCCAAATACTAATTTATTCATTACATAAAACCCACACTCTTGTGCAATGTTACAGGAACAAAAAAGATAACTGTAGAACCACACGCAAACAACACAAAACAGTCACACAAACATCACCACAATCAAAAGGTCCATTTGAATGCTTTCATGAGCAGTCTCACACTGGGCAGTGCTGACTCACATAGCTGATCGCTATAAGATACAGACACTGTATTACGTTGTGGCTGGCAGACAAAGCCCATTCATGTCTTGGGCATGCAGCCTCTGTGATGTACAGCATATGTGATTTTGAGTTTTGCTCAAACTAATTTACTGTGAACATCACGGAGAGGGAGCATCATCTCCTTTTTATGCATGTTATAACCTTAAATCCACTTTGACATCTTTGGTTATGTCTGGCTTTAATTTTGAATATGAAGCTAAGTAGTGACTTAAAAGAAAACTGGAGCAGAAAGAGGACTCCCCAATGCTTTTCCCCACTTTGAAAGTTCATCTCTAACTGCATATGCCTAGGAAGAACAGCAGTGCAGGAAGCGGTTTTGGACTATTAAGGCATGTGGTACGACTTTAATGAAGCACCTGAAAATAATAAAACATCATTTCAGAAAAAAACATGTCATCAGAAAACCACTTGCTAAATTAGGAAGACAAGCTTTGTACATGTAGTATCTTTAGAAATGAAAAATCTTTAGCTAGTCAAGTTGTATTGTTTATATTTAATACACCATAATTAGAACCAGTAGGGGACTATTTATTAAAAAAAGTCTGTAAAATCTTTCAGCTGCCTGAAGTTTCACTTCACCTCCACTTTTAATGCTATTCAGTTCCTCTAAAGTGACCTGCCAAGATGAGCAGTCAAATGTATGAAGATGTAAGGTAAAAGTTGTAAAGTTTGGTTATCGTTGCCGTGTGTGTAAAACTCGCCAGTCAGATTGACAGGACTGTATTATTTCATAAATGAGGAACTAAATTCACACCAGGGTATTAAAGTTGAACTGACAAACAGTAAAATACACATTTCAAATAAATATATGAAATCTTTCTTACCTGCCAAAGTAGTTGTATATATGTACACCCAGTCCTGAGATATACACAGCTCTACCACACAGCGCAGCTGGGCTGGTAACCCCAATTTTCTATGTTGAAGTTAAAGGCCATTTAAAGCGTCAGAGCACTCTCAGAGGGAAAAAATAATAATTTAACATGCAAGCTGGCATGTTAAAGCTGAACTCCAGCATAGACCAATATTGTCTGAAGAGGCATTTTTATTCTTCCTTAAGTCTTGGTGTTCTTTGTGTATTTCTTCCAGGACTGTACAGTAATCCAGTGTGAAACTGTGCCGCTGTGTAGGAGGTTCCTAAAATAAAAACTGCTCTCTTTCCTTCTTCAGGGTGACTGGTCTTGTGACCGCCCCTCCTGTAATGAGTGAACTTGTTGGGTCCCTCCCACAGCTCGGTGCTCTGAACAGGATATGTATAGCAAAGTAATGACATTATTACTACTTTCACAATGTAACAATTGAGTTTTCTGATACATATGGTGCACACACAAAGGATTTATATTAATTGTGGCTACAGGGTAATATATTTAAATGAAAGTTGTTGTGTCCAGAGCGCAGCATTAAATGCCTTAAAAGAAATATAATTTATCATTTTTTATTGGTAAAGGCAGCTGGGAAGCTGAATTTCTCGAGCACCCAACAAGGCTTTGCTAGAAAGCGTGGGAGGCACTGAGCATAGCCTTTACAGAATTTCCCCAAGCTCCTGTAGTCTTAGTAATGTGCTGTCAATCTAATGGCTGTGGGTGGAGCTATACATGGCTATTTTGTCATAGGGCTAGCAGCCCTATGACAAAATAGCAGCAGCAACATCTAAGCAGCTAAAGCAGCAGCAAGGGTGGCAATGCTGTAATGTGATCACTGAAGAAGGAAAAGCATTGTCACCCTGTTAAAAGAAGAAGAATCTATCCAATGGTTCTACTGGCAGGATCAGCAGATATACACACTATGTTCTAGGTGCTACTTAAATATATAGAGAGTCTGGACTTACCTGTGCGAGCAACCTACATCACATACTGTATGTGATTTTATAGTTTGGCCATAGTTCTACTTTAAGCCACAGATAGAGGCATCCTCTCCGACACCAGTCTGTGATTGGCCAGTGAAGGAGCAGCAAAAGACTGATAAGGGCATCTCTCTGCACAAAGTTAAAATAAAAAAAAACATATTTAGCCCATATCTACTGTACATGCACATTTCCCCGTGAGTTACCTTGTAATTACAGAAAAATACTTGAGCCTCTCATATTCCTGTACAGCTATTGGATTGGGAGAGAGGGGCAGCACTTGAAGTTGCATAAACAATTAGAGAAAAAATGCTTCCCATAGGTATGCAGATCGTCACCTCAGAGGAAGTCAATAGTGCTGAAATGCATCAGGTGGGCCGATCCATGCGAGCATTACGATCATAGAGACAGGAGCTCCAGTTCCACACAATCCATGTACAATTGCCTTATTTTAATTGTAAGTGCATTTTATTCATTTTAAATAAATGTATTCTGACATACTACACTGTGGGAAGCATTTTTTCGCTCTCTGAGTACAAGAGAAGGTGGTTTTGGAAAGATAAGCCAGAGTTAAGAGGAATCTACCCCAATTTATTGTCGGATCAAAAAACGAAGGAGAGGATTTGGTTTTATATATCAACAAAGCGCTAATTCTTCATCTGAAATATGGTGAGCAATAGGAGTTGGTGAGTGCGGTCAGATCTTATCTTTAAGCACGGTTGAGACTGGAGAGCACTAATTCACTAATTGTTTATGTATTCACGGACGTGGTGTGGATTATCAAAGTTGGAAGATATATATATACATATTTCAAGGACTTTATTGTATCAAGAAGTAATGGACTTTACATATGGATATGTAGATTAAGTGGGAGTTGTACATCACTTTTGAGATTTAATACAGGATTTTCTATATGTACACATTCTATCGTGATCAATGATTCATACTCTGAATGGTCTGAGGTTGTTAGTGGTGTTCCCCAAGGTTCAGTGTTGGGCCCCTCACTGTTTAACCTATTTATAAATGGCATAGAATTGGGGGCTGCTGCCCTGCTGTCAATCGCCAAGAGAGCAGAACTGATGGGGAGCTAGTCCCTTGCCTTCCTTATAACGCTTTAGCTTTATTTAGTATTAAAACTCTTCTGCCCAATTCATGCTGTATTACAGGCTATGAGAGGTGGTGAGCTGCAGTGAGGATGAAGTGTCTGGTATTGGCAGTACAAGCTTAGTGTGTCTCTGCTCTGCAAATAGCTGTGTTTGCTCCAAATTCAACAGATACCTGAATCTGGGGCAAGCACCGACATTTGTCGTGCAGATGCAGAATAGAAATGTAAAGAGTGTTGTGGAAACTCTTTATGAATTCCAGGGACAGAGCTTTAACTAACTAAATGTGATTCAGTTATGGTTTGCATGTACTTTAATACCATGGTATATTTAATAAAAATGGAGAATACGTGAAGTAATCAATTAATGAAAGCGGTGCTTCCATACTCATTAGTAAATTGTCTGATACAGTACGTTATACTATAAATATATATTTGAAATGCATTGCTATACAAACTCTGTAAAACATCAACTTGTTTTTGGGAACATTTACAAGGGATAAAACTGCACACAATCTCCTTGTATTGGCACCCTTTCATTAACAATCCAGATGCAGCCCTGTCAGACACCTCACTGTCATTTTAAACCCCTGATGTCACCTCACCAGGGTCTTGAAATAGAGCTGATTTATTCTTGATTAGGTGAAACATGGCCGGAGCGAGTCGTCTGATCATTCTGTCTGATCATGCTGTATATGGATTGCTGAAGAGAAGCAATGTAAAGAGGTTGGTTGTGTGTGGTCAAGGACAGATTAACTTGGCCAGAACCCATAGTGAACACAAATGCCAGCTTGTAAAGCACCTGGGGCCAGTCATATTTGGATTGTAAGACCCTGTTATGGGTGTTCATTTAAAATGTTTGTACATTTTGTATGTACAGTATATTTATTACACTTTAACATTGTAATGTTTGTAGAAGCATAATTGGACTGTCCACCATTCAGGAAGACAGCAGAGGGAATTTGCACACTACCATTGATTATTTCCAGAAACCTCTACATTAAGCTGCACCTCATTTATATCTTTTGTGCAAAATCAATTCGTTATCTTGACTGGATAATGGAACTGATAAGCTTGACTATCATTGTAAAGATATTGTGGGTCAGTCAAGTAGGTACTACCATGCCTTTGAATGTGTGGGAAAGTTCAGTCTGAATTTTTACTTCGCTTAGTGATTTCTGTTTTTAATTTTAAATTTAAATGCTTCACTCTTTTGGTAAATTAGGATCCATGTGTCCTGCTAAGTTAGTAGATGCAAATAAAATGGCTGATGTTTTTTTTCTTGTTGACAGAAACCAGCCAGATATGTCATTAGGGCTGAAGATGCGCGTTGCCTGATGCACAAATTGTCATAGTCAGTCATAGCCAGAAGGGAGCTGGTAAGCAGACAGACAACCAACAAATTGCTAACACATTTTCTCCTATACCCATGACAGACATAGCAGCAGTGCTGAGTTATAGGTGGCTGCTTTCAGCTTTTGTAAAAACACTGTAAATTGTTTTAGCGTTGAATACTATGCCTATTGTTTCTTTTTCTGCCACTTCATCCCCAAAATGCCCATTACCATTCACAACGTAATAACCACATATTGTATATGAACAAATAAGATTATTTCTTGAGTCTGCAAACCTGAACTAGAACGATGACATTTGTAATTTAGTTGCTATGGGCAACAAGAACACTTTTATTCTGAGTAGTTCTCTTTGGGCATACATCTTGATAATAACATATTCTATAATATGATAATACCTGCTAGGTGAGCTTGGCCAAACAAAATTAACAAGCCAGATTGCAATTCAGAGATCATCATACTTCACTACACACGAGACTCTGCTAAAAACCTTTATCATATAAGGCAGGAGTTTAAAAGGGTGCAAAACACAGCTGCTTTCTTACCAGTCTCCCCTCTTCACATCTGGAGGAAGCTGGCCTGGAACATAGCACTGGTAATCTGGCTACACAGAATAATAAAACCTTATTACAACAATATGGACTTCATGAATACTTCAAACAAAAACTCAGCAGCAAGCTCAAAATATAAACATGCGAAAATACTTTTTGTTTGTCGTATAGAGGTAATTTAGCTCAGTCTTTTTTGGCTTAGCACAACCGCGGTTAAAGCTTGTTGGGTTGTTTTCTGTTTTCCCATGAGATCTACTTTGGCCGTCTGTACCCGTCATAAACATTTTATATATACCACAAGATGCTATCCTCAAATCACATATTGGAACAATTAATTAACACACAGAGAGACAAAGGAACAGTAAGAACAACACTGTGGCTGAGAATAAACCCTGCCAAATAGAAAAACTAAAAGAACCATGCTCATATATTTCCAGACCTTCTTTGCAAATAAGTGCAAAATTACTGACATTTAGAAAAATCGTAAAGTGTATCAAGCCAAATATTTTTGTTGTTGTGAATAGAAAAGCCTCAAATCCTTGGGTTTTTTTTTTGCTGCCTGTTCTGGGTTGGTGAGGCTTCCCCTCACTTTCTTCAGACACAACAGGATGTGAGAGGGATCCTTTACAAAGTGAGGGAAATTGTCCCCTTAGACAAATGCCACATAAACAAGTGCCATTATTGGAAGATTTACCCCCACCTCTTGGTCAGGTGACAGCTCTAAAATGTAGGATTTTCTACATCTTCTTCTGTATGTCATAACAACAGTCACTAGAACAAATAAAAAGGGTGAATTTTTCTAGGGGAAAACAAAAGACAGCAATATAAACTTGAGATAATCTACGATTAAAGCGCCACACCGAAATCTAATGTCCAGACACAGATTTATTCCAAGTTCAAGTTAAAGACTTTACCACAAAGCCAACGCATTTCAGAAGCTCCCTTCATCAGGGCTTGAAGGGAGGTAGTAACTACTGGACTGATAGTAAAAATGAATACATGCTGTGGATTGTTTTGACCAGGTTGGTAGTTAATTAAAACACAGAATCTGTCAGCAACTGGTTTAAGCAGCTTTTTACTTTCAGTTTAGTATTTACAACCTTAGTTCAAGTTCAAGATGTTGGACTTTGAAAATATTTGTTATGCTTTTACACTAATTTATACCATTTGTTTTATCTGTACTATATTTGAATTGCACCGTGGGAGGCTTATCGGAGCACAATTTTTTATAATAATTTGTTATAAATGTTTAATTCCACTGGTTTTGAAATAGCATATTTTATACACTTTTTTTTTTCTTTGGCGCAGTGCATTGACACTCGTCAACCTTTCTTCAAGCCCTGATAAAACCTCCGCCCCTGAAATGTGTTAGCTTTGTGATAAAGTCTTTTACTTCAACTTGAAATAAATCTGTATCAAGACACTTATCTTCAGCGTGGCACTTGAATCTCAGATTATCTCAGTTACAAACCAAGGACACAGTAGAAATCCTGTGATGTAGAGAAGCTGCCAACACCAAGCAAACAGATATCTTGGCCAATTACTTCCATACCCTCAATGACAATAGGATAACTGTAATGTTCCAGTGCTACCCAATATATATATTAAAAAAAATTTCAACAATAAATACCTTCCCTACTCTATCCAAAGCAAAATATAACTTTTGGTAATACACTTTACATAATGTCTTATGGATTATATGGTATGTAGAAAGGCAATGGTCCATATAATTAAGAAAGCAATACGACCTACAAGAAAATATAGATATTTGAAGTAAGAGTCTCATTTCATTTGTAGACTCAGTAAGGTGTTTTTATCATTTATTCTCTAAGTAAAGAAATTGTTTATGTTTTATGCTGCATTTACACCAGTGGCGGCCCTACAATGCATAGCCACTGGTTACATTGGCAGTGCTGATGTGCTGATCTCGGCGCATTGCACTGTTAACCTTTTCTCTTTTTCTGACATTTTGAAATGTGTGACATTTCACTAAGTTCACTGGACACAACGTGGTGTGATTGTACCGCATCATGGTTTGACTTAAAGTGTAGTTCCACTTTTACAGTCAAGTTTGAGAAACCCCCTCTACATCTGTATTATGTGTTCCTATTCACACAGTATAATGAAAAATTATTCTCAAAAAATATTTTGGGGTCTATTCACTAAGCTGCCGAGGGCAGCCGAGTGAATGACCGATCTGAAGTGAAGTGAGCCGAACACTGTTCGGCTATTCACTTCAGGCTGGTACGGCTGATTTCAGCCGTACATCGGCTGAAATCAGCCGTACATCGGCTTTACATTACTATTGGCTATTTCAATTTGCAATAGCCAATAGTAAACTAGCATTGTACCCGCCCTCTGCTGATGGACCTGATGGGCAACTGCAGCAGAGAGCGGGTACAATGCTAGTTTACTATTGGCTATTGCAAATTGAAATAGCCAATAGTAATGTCCCAATGCTTTTCAATGGGAACATTTTTTTTTTTTTTCTATTCTGACATCGCGTGTCAGAATAAAGAAAAAAAGACACAGCCCTGTTTACTAAATACACCTGCTTCTGTATTAAGCAGGAAATGCTACAATTATAACTGTAGTTATTTTAATAAGTTATATAAAATGAGTGATATGGGTTAACATATAGTTACACCTTTAAAACATTAAGCTCATGGGTCTCTTGTTGCAAATATTCAAAAACGTGCTGTGCCCTCAAAAAGGAGAACAATAAAGAATATAATGAGATTGTAAGCTATGAATACAAAAGAAAAATGTGTTACTGACGGAAACAGATGAAAGAAATACAAGGACAAGGAAAAAGAGTGAGGTAATAGCATAGGAGAGAAGAGGCATTAAGACAGCATGCTGCTCCCAACCTCTCATAAATAACTTGCATGCAGTGTCCTCAGTGGGATCAATTTAGTTAGTTATGCCACGTATATAAAACAGTATACATTATTCTCAGAGAGCTTGTTATTTACTGGAAGTAAAATAACAGAGGTCATTTTACATCCAGTCCATGAGATGTAACTTTATAATGATAAGTTGTTATTCCTACCACAGACAGCAAATTATGTATATGCTAGCACACAATGAATGAACTGAATGCCTTCAGGAATGTCAAGCTGTCTTTACATACTGTAAATTCAAGTAAGGATAGTAAATAATGTGAAAAGCCATTCCAATGCTGCCCACAATTCAAATATTTTTTTTTTCTATTCATGGTAATCTTTTTCTATATATATATATCAAAATTAAACCACTCCCAAAGGTGATATTTCAACTTTACATAGCTGCTGATAAGGTAAATCACAGGCTGGATTCTTATAGCTGGGATGCTACTGGTGAAACCTTCCGAACAGGATTCTCCATTCCTCTGATCTTCTACAAAGCCATACTATAATGTCAGACTCTCCTGATGTATTCTCCATAAATTAGAATAAAAAAAACTGTGATAGACTTATAGAACATGGTGGAGACATAACATTATAGCACTGGAGTCTCAATTTATATAGGAAGCAAGCAGGTGATCATTAAAAATGAAGTCTTAAGATGAATGAAGAGCACAGCTCAGGGTTAGCTCAAAGGTCCACAGTTAGCTCAGAGTTTCATAGTTAGTTACATAGTTAGTCAGGTTGAAAAAAGACACAAGTCCATCGAGTTCAACCTATAGAGATACGGAGGAGGAAAAAAAAAAAGAAGAAAAGCCTAAACAGAACACTATGCCCACAATTACCTAATGGGAAAAAATTCCTTCCTGATCTCATAAGGCAATCGGATATTCCCTGGATCAACAATCTCTGATGCTTAATATACCTACAATAACTCAATATCCAGTAATATTCTGTGCATTTAGGAATACATCCAGATGTTTTTTAAAACAATTAACCGAGCTAGCTAGAACTAGCTCCTGAGGGAGTCTATTCCACATTTTCACAGCTCTAACTGTGAAGAATCCTTTCCGTATACAAAGGTTAAACCTCTTTTCCTCCAGACGCAAAGAGTGCACCCTTGTCCTTTGCAGTGACCTTAACGTGAATAATTTGGCACCATGCTCTTTATATGGACCATTTATGTGTTTCAGCTCTTTATCCAGAAACTTCTGTATTGCACCAGTTCACCCCAATCCCTTTTGTCTGTACTCGTGTGACCAGGGAACCCCTTTACTTACCAATGAGGAAGAGATTCCCTAACATACCCACTGCATGCTACTTGCTGACATACAGAAAGCCTGATGTATCAAAATGGCATCACTAAGACATTTCTCATACCCATCAATCACATTCACACCTTTGCCCTTTGAACTGTAAGAGATGGGAGTTAATTTAAGGCGACCTTGTTGCCAACCTATTAATTTTAACAAAATCTTCCAATAAGAATATATGTGCATTCAACAGATGTTTTGCATGTTGTTTACCTGTAAAATTCTCTCTTCTGTAGACATCCCATAAAAACGAGCACCCTGCTGGGTGCTGTCATCTTAGATGTGATATCAGCAGCCCCAGACTCAAAGCTGTCACTAAACTTACAATTTATAGTATTCTCCTTTGCTCCTCCCAAAGCAGCTTAGTAAAATGTTAGGCAGGGAGGCAGGGCCGGATTTAGTTTCTCTGCTGCCCCAAGGCCAGGTTCCTCAATGCGCCCCCCTACCCGCCAACCCTTGCCCCCATGAAGAATGGCAGACCTGCAGGCTGCATACAATGTCGCCGAGATCACTTGTACAAAACAAGCGGTGGCTTCCCTGCTGTACATCTGCTTGCCCAAAGCAGGGCTTAATGTAGAAAACAACTACCCGCCCCTGCTGCCCCGAGGCCGGGCCTTGGTTGGCCTTGTGAGAAATCCGGCCCTGCAGGGAGGTAAAGTAGGCAGAGGAAAGGACTGGCAGAGGAGCTGGTCCAGCACAAACAGAAATGAGAAAATCCCAGAAGAGCAAAGGGCTATGATATGCAAAGGGGGCTGTGCAAGGTTAGTGACTTCCTGAATTAGTGACATTTTCTAGCAAGTTTAAAGGCACTTTGCAAGTGAATATAAAAATAATATAAGGAAGAAAACTGCAACACTGCATTTGAAATAATTTATTTTATGTGCTTTTACCTGCAATTGTGTAAGATAGTGACAGGGTTTTTTCAAAACACAACTAAAAGCTGAAGATGTGGTGAGATTGTTTAGATTGTTAAGGGAAGACACCTATGGGTGGTGCTACAGGTGCTAGATTTACCTGCTTCTTAAAGCATGCCCAAATTTCTGAATACAATTTTAGTAACTGGAGCAAATTATACACAAAAATCTTCAGGTCTAACACAACAAACTCCCACTTTGTTGTTTCGCTTTACAGTGTTACTTTATTCGTTTGGATTTGAAGCCTTAATTTCTGGTTAGTCTGTTGTAGTTTCTCTTTCTCTTGACGTAGCTTCTCTTTGCCAGCTCTTTCTTGTCTGAAGTCTTCTTCATATATCTTGAGCTGGAAAAAAATTAAACATGTCAGCAGTATAACTCTCAACTTTCCAAAACTAGAAACTGGGACATGCTAAGCTCTTTCTGAATGTGACCAAACTCCACCCACATATGACCATATTTGGTTGTCCTACACTCATTTTTGGCAAGTTCCACCCTATTCTGACTCAAAAATCTGAATAATCTCAGCAGAGCTGCATCATCCACAGGGCAGGAACCTAAAGCCCAATAAAAGCTTCATGTTCCTAAAAGAGGGCACAACTGGTCAAAGCTGTGCAACTGCCTGTCACTTCACAAGGGGGTATGAAGTCATAGACAGTTGGTTTGTGATGGAGTTGGACCATGCCAGTACAGACAATGCAGATGAAAAGATGGAACAGATTTTCTGTGCCTATTTTAAATCTTTTTAAAGCATATCCCTGGACAAAAAACCTCCACTTGCAGTGGTGCTACCATTGCACTGCAAGAGTTAACTACATGTTAATGTCTAGTGGAGCTATATAAAAGACATTTCCTTACGTGATCCACACTCACCTGGCAGTTGATGCTTAGCTCATCCCCCCTAACCTGCAACCTATGAACTATTCCCCAGCTTCCTCACATAAAATTCAGGGCTTTTGGCTCTGCATCGTTTGTGATGACATCATGTGATGACATCATCGGGCCTCTGACCGCCAGAGCAGAGGGATAGAGGCTGCAGGCACTGGTCTCAGAGTCTGCAGAAGTGGGGATCAGATGAATAAAAGTACTTTACACAGGTTCTCCAGACGCTGCCAAGCAGTTAACCCTTGCAATGTGGGAGTAGCAATAGGCTTTAATGTCAGTCAACATGATGTAGAGGGAGAGGGGCAAAGCTGCTGCCCTTTCTATGGCCCCATTCTCCCTTGGCCCCCTCTGTCTCTGAATTACAATACAATAAGAACATTCTGTATACCATGTGTCCAAAATATTCAAACTTGTGCAGAACAATTATTCTGTAGAAAATAATAAACTAAAACAAATTGAGATCAGGTCTGGCTATCACACATTTATTATTTGCTGGTATGTTTGGAAGAAGGGTTGGGGCATAATTATGTCTTGCATCCCATGAGTGTCTTTTTATATATGTTTTCACACAAGATCCACACAACTTTCACCCAGGTTTCACATATTTTTCAAAGGAATTTAATTGGGAAAATGGGTAAGCCTTACCCAAGAATTCCCTGTTTGTAAAAAAAATTGTTTACAATTGTTTCCCAGTAGAAGATTCCTTCTTCAGCTCAAGAAAGATTGAGATAATGTTTGTTTCCGTTTTAACCCCAGCCAGGGCTTCTGCTCAAAAGAGCAGCCCAGCAATGGTTGGTTTAAAATATAGAGATCTGAGATTAGTCAGGTAAATGCAACTTGAAGGTTAAATGTAACTATTCAATGTTGATGTAGATGTAAATTTAGACCATAATCAGCAATTAGTAACAGTACCAGCCACATATATCTTACTGTGCCATTTTTATTTTCTTGCTGTATTTGTCCAGAATTGTTATCATATGCTGTATGTGTCTACAGCATCCCATTACATTGAATGTTGTGCGTATGCTTTAATTTGCAAAACAAGGAAGGTTTAATACTGTTTTTAGACTGCCGTTTAGCTTCCTTAGGATAGGGGTATATGAGGCAATATGAATCCACGCAACCCCTGCCTGCATCTAACTGTGCTCAGCCTTAATGGTACCAGGGAAGGTGTAGGCTTGGGGGGGGGGGCTTGCATTTGCCTCCTAGGCCAATAAAATAAAATATGCTGGGCTTTTGGCCCTGAGTAGAGTTACTTCACCATTCAGACATCAACCAGAGTAAAATTGCCAGTCAGTGACATGTGCTGAGCATTATATAGCTACCTTGTTTAGACCTGCAATCATAGCATTTGCAGAGGGATATCTTCCAGCACCAACTTTCTTTGCAGCTCTGTGATGTCTTGTAACCAAATGCTGAGAACTGCTGAGGATGCTGTGTCACAATAAACCATGTCCATTAGAAATACCTACCTTTCACCATGTCCGCTATGGTAAGGTCCCATAGCACACTTTGCACATGGTGTCTAGACTATGTAAGGGCTAGTTAGTTGTGTTTGTCCCCCAGGCCAAAGGTTCCCAGTCCTTCTCTAAATGCTGTCCAGAGCATCCCTTATTCACTATTTAAGGGGGTTTGAACCATACAAGCTAAGCTCCTTAGGTGTACACCCGTGCTATGATGTTTTGTTTAGCACGGGAAAATATTTGTTCAGATGCTTTGGTTGTGTAAAACAACCATGTTTAGGTGTACACTGTAGAAGCACTGCTCATAGAGTTTGCTAGAAAGTATGGACATTGCTTATGCTAATATAAAATTGTAATAAACAGTTAATAGATGTAAGTATCCAGGTGTTTGAGGACACCGTACAAGTCTTACGTGATCAGCAATAAAAGTTAATGTTGCTGAGGCATTGGTAAAATAAACAGCATGGGTAATCTGTAATATATGAACTAGATCGAATAAAAATACTTCCTGGAAATCTGTGGGTGACTACTAAAACTGGACTTTATTATTCCTTGAAAATTATGGTGGTGAGGGCCGTTTAGCACAAAGGGTCATTTTATGACATCAGCTAGGCATTTTTCCATTCTGAAAGCTAAATATTATGTTTATATTATTGCTCCTACAAAACCAAATTATAACTAGCTACAAAAGAATTACAACACATATTTTCTTTATTATAAAATAATTATGTTTGCTGTTATTTTATATTGTTTTCTCCATATTCCTTAAGATGGGCCATTTATAAGTACACAATTGCTTAACAGATACAATCATGTGAAAAAGTGAGTACACCCCATAGAAGTTGTCAACTATTTCAAAGTATTTCTACAGTCAAACGTTAGATATTCATTCACACAGTGCCTACAGGTGATATACTTGAACAATTGACACATAAAACTGATGTTGTGTATTCACTCTCATAATCGAAATGATCAAAAATGTACAAAAACTAAGTATATGCCTACATTTACTACCACTTCAAATACATGAAATTAGAATCAAATGTTCCAGATTAGTTGTCAATGATTAGAACTTCTTAGAGAATATGCAGTGAAACCTCTCATATTTATAAGTCAGTATGGGGTGTCATCATTCCAAGATTAAAAAAGCTCTCTTAGGTTCTCAAAATGTAATTTAAGAATGTAAAAAGATAACCAAGTTACTTGTTTTTATTTAAAAGAGAACTATGGGGTAAGTGTATTTCTTATGGTCCTCCCATGACCCAAAGCTCAGTATATGCGAGCTGCAGCTCGCGGTATATTGAGACCACCGCAGCCGGGACAGATCCCGACAATGCTGTCGAGATCCACCCAGCTGCGTGAATGACAGCTGGCTCTGGCTATCTAGAGGCAGAGCCAGCTGTAACCAGCTCCTCCCCCATCCGTTTCTCCAGTCAGCGCTGGAGGATCGAAGAGGGGAGGGTGGAATCCTTGCGGGGAGTGATGACTGACAGTCACCACTCTCTGCAGGGAGATGATCGAGAAGTGAGCGAGTGATATATGCGTTCGCTCTCTTCCTGATCTATTGAGCCGACATGTGACAGTTTAATTGTCACAGGTCGGCTCGAACTATGAGGATGAGTGATTTTCACTCACCTCATAGTTCTCCTTTAAGTATATCACGTGCTTCTGTTGGCACTGTTTCATGATCTAGTGTTTGCCTGTTAAAATATGTTGGAAACGTCAACAATTTCCATGTGGTGTACTTAATTTTTCACATGACTGAAATTACATAAACAATGTGCTCACATAAGATTTAAACATATATAACGTATACAAGTCTATACATCATAAAAGCTTTACATTTTGTGATATTTCATAGCTCAGAAAAGCTCAACACTGTTTTAGTATTTATCATTTTTTTTTAATCCTATGGTACAGAGAGAGCTAATAAATGATTTTGCAAGCTGTAGGATTGCTCTAGATCAGTTTCTTATATCAGTTTCTTATAGGATATGCTCTAGATCAGTTTCTTATATCAGTTTCTTATAGGATATTCTCTAGATCAGTTTCTTATATCAGTTTCTTATAGGATATTCTCTAGATCAGTTTCGTATATCAGTTTCTTATAGGATATTCTCTAGATCAGTTTCCTATAGGAGATATATATATTATTAAAAAAATTCTATATTCTTGTTTCCATGAGTTAGAAGTTAATTTATTTGTGATCAAAAATTCATTAACCTGCTGCAAAAGAGCTGCAACTTCTGCTCTCAAATCTTCACAATCCAGGTCTCTTCCTGGAACATTTAATATTGCCTGTGCTTTGTCATCCTCGGTTTTTTGAGTGGCTTTCACTAGGGCCTGAAATTAAACAACACATATAGCAGTATAAAAACAAGACCGATATTAAAACAAATACAAAACAATTGCTATATAAATAGCCTGGAAAAAAAACCAGAACAGCTCAGTAGGAAGGCTATAGTTCTGCTATTCTTTATAAAGTTTCAATTTCAATTTGGACTGAAGTATACTTTTAAATTGAGAGAATAGGGAGTAGAAGGTCCTGGGAGTTTGGAACCAATATATTGATTTTAAAACCTATTTACAACATAAATGCCATTTTAATTAGCAATTTAAGCTGATTGTAACACAAATAACTCCTTCTGAAGGATGCTATTTTTAGGCTATAACAGAATAGGACATACAAGTGCTGCATGGTACATGGGAGAAAATTCCAGAGAACATAAAAGGTTCAAGAGATGTCCTGAAGGCGAGAGTATGAAGTAGGGTTGCCACCTTTTCTTCAAGCGAAACCCGAACACTGAAGCGATGCACAGACATTTTTGGGGGAGAATGAGTCATGGCTTATTCATATGTAAATATTGCCGCCTATTCGTATGCAAATATCACAGTTGAGACTGTGTATGAAGAGGTGACTAGACTGTAGCAGAGGAGAGGGTTGAGGGTAGAAAAGAGGTGTGCTTGGGGTGGTATATGTAAACTAGTGGAAAAGAATAGATGGACCAGGCTGGAGAAAGGAATTAGTAAAGTAACAAATACACCTTTATAAATGTTTAGTAATGAAAATCTACAAACACATACTTCTAGATGATTGCCGGCTTTTTATTTTTTGCATTCCTTATTTTTCTTTTCCTCCCCATTCTTCTCACAGTGGCGATTTTTACTAAGGGCGGATTAATGTATCTCTCTTTACTTCCTGGAACTCTGTCACATGTGACTAGGACATGTGACCTTGTACATCATCTCAGGGAAGGAAAATTCCTTTGCCTGAGATCTCATGATTACAGATGAGATTTGCCAGCAATGCTCTGCTGATGTAACCTTCTCAGGATGCAACGCTTGGGCACAGATTACATCACTAATGCCTAAGTGGACCAGGAAGTAGATAAACTCCCATTTGTAAGTAAAATAAAAATATGTTTGTTTAACTAATGAATGGTAGATGATTTCAAGTTTAGATGCAGAACTGCATGCTGATGTGGTTTTTAGTGAAAGGGGGTAAAGGTCCGCTTTAAGGTTCTTCATATGCTTTCTGCCTAATGTTACTGTCCAAATATAAATTGGCACCAAATCTAATTTTTACTGGCCAGGTAAAGAAATAGCATTTAAATAACATAAGAAAAAAAGATTTCCTCACCCACCAGCAAATATACCTGCTTACAGATAGCTTGTAAAGGGGTTTAGTATTTTTTTCAAATTCCTTTATATATTTTTGTGTGAACTGTACCAGCGTGTCTCTTTTTTAAGTGTTCCTAATTTCCACTGTCAAATGCAATTCAGAATGCTCCAACAGAGTGTACTAAAGAAGTCGTAGTTTGTGTTTATATTATTGTTTATATTTACCAATCCAGCTGTTTACCAAGATTCAGGAGCCTGGTGAGGCGTACTCGGAATTTGTTAACGCTTAACTCTGGGCACAAGCATTTTCATTTAAATACTTTTTTCAAATAGCCAAAAAGGAAATCAATGTACTTTGAGAGCCCAAATGACTTTGCAAATGCATTATTACTTTGTAAAAATAGTGAAATTGGCACTGTATTGGGCATAGCCGTTGGAAAGAGGAGAGCTGTGGGAGCCCCCAACAGCAGGTCCAACCCACTACAGACTGTCTGTAGAAAGCTACAGAAGGGGGCATAGACAAGATCAGTCATGTTCTTGGCCATTGGTGCATGCTGGGGAGGATATAAATATCCAGGTCTGACCATGTTAGAGTCTTTCTCCCACAGGCCATCTGCCTGGGGGAGGGTGCATGAAGTGTTTGCTGTCTGACCAGGCCTGAAGCCTGCAGGTGGTCAGATATGGACCCTGTTAGGGTCTGAATCTGTTTCTGGGCCAGAGAACCAGGGAGGAACTTCATCTGCTGGAGGTGCTTGAGAAGCCACGATAAGCTTGGACCTCAAAGAGAAGTCTGGTGTCTCGCCCAGGGGATTCTATGCTAGATGTGCTAATCAGCTATGGTTGTACAATACACAGCGTTTCTGCAATCAATATAAAGGCCCTCTGCACTGTGAAGCTGGGAAGTGGTCAGTGAGTAGGGAGTTCTGTACTGTCCTAGATGTCTGTAGCCCTTTATCCTCTCTCCCATTTTTGTTGCTTATGGAACAGAGCATTAGAAAATCTTTAGTGAATGGTGCCCAATGTTACTTTCACATCTTGCAAACCGGCGAAGGGGAAATGTTAGGCCATTCTGCCTCTGAAGTCCCCCATATACTCCTGGAGGTCGGGGGCACTACATGAGTGTTCTTGAGACATTCAGAATGTAAATTAGGGTATACAGGGTTAGAATCTTGAACAAACTAAATTGATTTTGGAATCTTCATCGACTTTCTAATCATTGATGGGGTCAAATCGATGGTGTATTTTGACTGCAGTGATGAAAGGAGCATGTTGGAGAATTTTTCTTGATCAAGCAAAATTCTAACAGTCAATGTGGTTTTTGTTCAGGAAACTAAGTTCATTCCAAAACCAAATGAAATTTTGAACGACAGTTTGCCAAGTCTCTGATGGCATTATTGGATGTTCCAACAGAATTCTTTGCATGAACGTTTGTTTCGAAAATCTACCCTTGTATACCCGAATCTAGTTGTTATTGAACTGAAGGTCAATCCCTATTAAAATCAGTACTAACAATGCTACCCTTGTCAGGTTACACATAGCTGTTTCCATAAATACATTAAGAACACATTTTTGAGTTTTGCAGTTGACCTAAGCATTTTAGTCTACCATTAAAAAAAATACCAAATATTGTCAAATGCACCATGGAAATAATAACTTGTTTCTAAGAAACTTAACAGGAATACTGTTTCCATATTTTTTCAGTACAGACTGTATGTGAAATGAAGATCTAATTTGAGGTAGAATGCTGCAACTGTGGTGGCTTACTTTATTTATCTTGAAAATGGAAAGCTTTAAATATAGTGTAAATATACTGCAGAATGCACACAATCCCATAATGCTGGGTTGTCTGCAGGAATATCATTTTATGACCAAATTACAGGAATTGCTCACCAGAAGGGCAGAATTCTGACTGCTCATCTGACACTATTATTCCTTCATAAAGTCTGTGGTTTTCTAATTTAGAAATTTAATACCACAATGGCGTGTTTAACGGATGTTTGAGGATTTTTGTAATGGTAAAGATCTAGTTTCAAAACTAATTTAAAATGTATACATACTCAGCTATACATATGTTGAGAATACAGTTTGAGGTATTTATTGGCAGTGGTATAGAGTATACGCTCTTTAACCGTATTGTTTAAAAAAAAAAGAAAGCATTTATTAAAACAATGTTTGCAAATGAACAGATATCTTGCCATTTCTGTGTCAAAACAACTGCAGACTCACTAGAGCTCACTGCTATGAATGTGCATATAAGGGCAGACATCTCACTGGGACTGATGAGCATCGGCTCACTGATGCCATCCTTACAAGTGTTTTTCATTTATTTGTACAGCAAGTGAATGTGCAGTAACAAGAGTAATTGGGAGGAGGGGAGGGGTACCTATGTGTCTTCAGATATGTAGCTGCTGTACACCTGGAATCAAACTGTGTAGGTGACAGCTGGCTATGCTGTTCTAGTCATTGGTTCCGTATGTAATGATACAGACTGAACAAAATGGCTTGTTGAGTCTCTCAAGATCATTGTGCCTTGTGTGGCTCTAAGGCATGTTCTTTCTTTTGGCCTGGCTAACTAAGAATACAAAAGGAATTCCTTTAAATTGCTACATTGTGCATATGTGATCTACTGGGGAAACTAGGGCACCACCAGTGTCAGGGAAGAATTATATGCATGCATTATAGAATGCATACATATACATGTTCACTAATGCTGCCATCTTCATACTTGCCTCACATCTGACCTGATACAAGTATGTGCGGTTTTCTGACACTTTAGTGGCCACATGTTTGTTCCAGGTCAATGTCTCGTTAAGTAATCAAAGAAGGATATGTATGAATGCTGCAAAGCATGTACATGTACATTCAAAACAAGTCAGCCTTTGCAACTCCCATATTTCCATTCTGAAATGTTCCCTTTAAATATCGGCTGGCATTTGTAAGCTAGATTTTTAGGAAGTCATAAAGTTGGTGCTGTAAAATTATTTTTTTTTAAATTCTTATCCAGTTAATGTAAGTAATTGTTTTACTTTGCATGTAAGGTTTATCGTAAGCACCCCTTGCTATCTTTAGTTGCCATGCTAAATCGTGGAGAAACACAAGAGAAAATAGCCCAGCTTTGCAAAGCTGCAGATTATACATAATGAAGGAAGTGTATAGGGATTATTGTTTCAAGCGAGTACAGAGTGTTTCCTGAGGAAGTCTTTGTGGTTTACTGATAGATTTTGGTTGGCACCGCCTACCATGTTTGGGGATTTATTTTTTAATTTTAGAAATGCCTTGTGCTAATAACTAGTTTCCTCTGTACACTATTTTTAGATAATATGTCTCCTATGTGTACAAATACACAAATACAGAACACACAGTACATTTCTTCTGCTTTGTGTATTTGTTTGCAGTTCTGCAGAATAAAGGCATGTAAACTGGCTCAACGTAAAACATTTGATGGATGCCATTGCTTATAATATAAAGTATTTTATATAAAGTGAACCTATATTGGAAATAAAAAAAAACATCAGACTAGTGTTGAACAGAATGTACCGTAAGCTGGCATGTAATTAGTCATTTTCCATAAGCCTTTCTCCCACTTGTTCTTTCCAGAAGTTTTTAAAGTGCATTTAAAAGAAAGATCATTAATCTGCTCTAACCCACCTATTCTCAACCAGGGTTCTGTGGATCCCTAGGGTTTCTCCAGAGGTTGCTAGGGTTTCCTTGAGCAATTAACAATTTCTATCTCTCTAACCAATGACATAAATAATTTGTTTAGCTGTCTGTAAGGGTGGCATTTGTCCAACTGACTACTAATGTAAAGAGGTCCTTCTCTCAATGACCACTAATATGAGCGGTCGTTCTCTCACCGGCCACCAATGTAAGAAGGCATGTTTTCACTGGCCACCAATGTAAGGGCATTTCTTAATTGTAATAGGGAATTTCTCCAATGTATGCTGCATTTTTTAATCTTGTATTTATTAGTATTACAACTTATTGATCACACTATTCTATGGTAAACTGTAGACATAATAATAATGAAACGGGGGTTTCTTTATGTGTAAAACTTTGAAAAAGTTTATCTAAGCTACGGTTAATGACTTTCAACTGTTAGGCTACTATCAACTACAAGAATGCTCTAGATTGGATATGTAGAGTAAAAAGGAATGCAATATGTCATGCTTATGTTTATCAACTGACCATTATGATATAAAAACAACAACAAGTTCACAAATTACTGTAAATTAACCATATAATTGTGTTCAGTTTTGATAACTGTCCCTTAGTCACCCTTTATTAGCATAAACAGACAATTCACAGGTTGATTTACCTAAGGAGTAGAGCATGTTCAATTTGCAAAAAAAAAAAAAAAAAAGATACTGAAAGACATGCACAGAAAATAAAAAACAGGATTTTTACTCTCAGGTGATTGGATGATTGAAGTCAGCGTAACCTCACCTTATTCACTAAGTTAAATAAATATTAAAGTGGCATTAAACCCTCAGATTTTTACTGTGCCTTACTGTAATCCATGGTAGTTTCCCTTCTCTTTGCTGCTCTTCCTTTTAAATCTGTATCTCTTCTCATGCTGGGCAGAACTTCTGTTTTGCAGCTGAGTGCCTCTTCCTGTAGTGCTGGCTCAGGTTGCAAACCTATACACAGACACCATGTATCCATTCCAGAGACAAAGCAGTCTGCCTCAAAACAGAAGTTCTGCCATCATGAGAACAGATACAGATTTAAAAGGAAGAGCAGCAAAGAGAAGGGAAACAACCATGGATTACAGTAAGGCACACATTACAGTATTGGTTTATGTTACAAAATCTAAGGGTTTAATGTCACTTTAACTTTGCAAAGTACAAAAAATATAAAAAAATATTGCCTAATAAAATATAAAATGAAACTAGCTTTTGAAGCAATACTCACCTGCAATCCAGTGCAGTCCCTCCCCCAATTATGTACTATACCATGCCTTTCAACATTGGGGGGTAGGGTAACTTTGCAAAAGGGACCTGGTGCTCGACAATGTTCCCCTGTTGCCACGGTGATGCTGCCCCACCGCTTTACTGTTGCTAAATAGTATCTGTCTGTAAACAACAGTGCTGGTGATCCTGAGTGATGTCATTGACCGAATAAGGTCATACCCCGAATCTCATCCCTATCAAAGAGCTAGATATCAGAATTAAAGTACTGTTGCTAATTGACCCAAATCTCTTCCTATGCAATTTGTCAGATTTCCCTATGCATTATCATCGACACTATGGCAGCCGTGTGCCCTCCTTTTTACAGTGAGGAAGCTAGGTTAACCTAAAACCCCCTTATTGGTCCTTCCAATTCAGCTGGCCATGGTTCAAAGGCCATGCAGTGCATTATAGTTTAAAAAAATAAAAAAATCTCCTGACCAAATCTGCACATAAATTTGTCAGACTATGAATCTCAAACTTGCATAATTCACCTAACACCCATGGTAGCGGCGAACCCGAACCTCACCCCTATTCCAAAGTGTTAGTGCAGTTGAAGCACACTAGTGGTTCTTTGTTCACAGTGCACATTGTACATTGTACATTATAAAATAACAACATACCTTACTGTATAAATAACCTCAATTGCATTGCAGCGATCTATCCACCTTATTCATTAATATATACCAGGTGTGTAACATCCAGTCATGTGACATCTCTATTACCTTGCTTAGATGGTCTCTTGCATCCTTGTAGTACTCTTTTCTTTTGTAAAGAGCATAGATTTGTTTCTGTAAGAGACAGTTTTCCTCCTTAATGGTTTGCATTTCCGGATGAAGCAAGTCTTGAGACTGTTTTAAAGTATAAATACAATTAGGAATATGTATGTCAGCAGTTTTGGTATTTTTTTGTCATTTGGCTGAGCTTGATGAATATGTTTTGTAACCTAACTACTAACAAGGTAGCTATATTTATGTGTGCATTTATTCAGTGTTTCACACAGTTGATCATTCTACATAATACAGGGGTTGCCAAACTATAGCCATTGCAAGACTCTGACAGCCACAGGTATGGCTTCCAGAGGCAGAAGCATGAGGGGTTTTGTAGTTTCACCACAGCTGGGGGGCTGGAGTTTGGCTACCCATGATATAAAGGGTTCTCAGAGTAAGTACCAGTAGGATATCTTTTAAAGGAAACATGCAATTAGAAGACCGCATGAATTACAATCCGCGCCCTAACTTTTACCAGTTTTTTTTAGTAAACCTGGCAAGGAGTGAAGCTTCCTTTCATGTTTTGTTCTGTCACTGAGATAGAATGTGAGGGGAAATCTCATAAATAGGTATACAGTAATTAATAAAGTACAGCAATGTACTTTTTTGTTTCATAATGCACGACATGCATTAATATATAAAAACAGTCAGTGCAATCCAGGGGACATTACACATTTAAATGGTCTGCCCAAAATTCAAATTTAAATGGTCTGCCCAAAATTACCCTTATTAAATCTTAAAGCTTATCTTCAGGTAGACATGACAGTACCAATGCAGCTATTCGTTTAGTTTATTAAAACATCACCAAATGTATTTTATAGATGAAACTAGTGTAAGTACCTGAATACAACATACTATCAGCAGTTTGTAATCCTCTGCACAGTAGATAGCAGCCTGGGAGAGGGATAGGTAGCACTAAAAGTCAATCAGGTGTGCTGTAAATCACAGCTTTAATATACAGCACATTTCCCATGATCTTATATACTTTCTGGTGGAACAGTTGACTGTGGTGGGCTAGGATTAGGTTCTGAATAATTTATTTCTAAAAGATTAGAGGCTTCATATGAGAGGTACATAGAATGCATAATTACAGTAGACATGTTTATTAAAATACATGCCACTTCTAGGTATCTCCTGTGTTTTATGTGTGACTGATCATCGTGTCTCAGACTCCATTGCCTAAATAATCACAGGCTCAGACACAGGAAATCTAAGAGCACTAGGTCACCATAGGGTTTTAAAGACACGTGGTGTACAGTACATATAAGCAGCATTAATGTGGAGAGGAGAAACAAGGGCACTGGATTTGTAGGCGGTAGTTGCGCTCTGTATATAAAAAGCTGTGCTTTTGTGCATATGTAAGTAATGTCAATAAATACAACCCTATTTATATTATCTAGATGAAAACTTTTTTTGCAATGTCTTTGGATATTAATACAAACAGTTACTTAAAACTGAACTGCCGGTATAAATTGTTATACATACTTAAATCGGTCCAGCCTCACCCAATGTAAATATATACATTTCACACCTGATTGGCCCCTGGGCATCCTGTAAAGCACTGTAGTAGCCAGAGCTACTACAGTGCTGACAACAATCTTGCAGGTCCTGTGTGGCGCTGTGCTGAGCAGCTTCCCCTCTGCTCTGAAAACACAGGGGGTCACTCACTTGGCACAAAGGCCATTTAAAGCATTCTCTGATTAGATAAGGGGTGGTGAAGTTGCTATCCATTCCCCTCCCAATCAGAGAATGCATTATTTAAAAATACTAGGCATTCTCTGAATGGCCTGTATGCCAAGTGAGTGACCCCGTGTTTTCAGAGGTCAAGCAGCTCAGCTCAGCACCATTACAGGATCTGGAAGACTGCTACAAAGCACTTTACTAGTGCCGGCTACTACAGTGCTTTACAAGATCCCCATAGGCCAACCAGGTAGAAAATATGCATGCTTACATTGGGTCAAACTGGACCAATGTTAGTATGCGTAAAAAAAACTATACCCGGAGGTCAGCTTCAAAGCTTTACTTATGTATTAAGTAACCAAAACACACCTAAAAGTGTTACTCCTGGTACATATATAAATTAATGCAGCTATGTAATTATAAATACATTACCAAATGTATTTTAAAATGCGTGTGGTGTATATACATAAATGTGATTGGGTACCAGCCTTTTGTAGTCACTATACAGCAGGGCTGAAGTGTGTGAAGAAGAAGTGGTTCAATGAGCAAATCAACAGGAGACATACAGAGCAATGAGCTCACCATTGTGCTGCTTCTCCTTTACCGTCCGGTAACAGGCTTTGGCAAGTCTAAGGCGACCTTAGAGGAAATGGGCTGAATGATGCTGTCAATCAGAGTAAGGGTATCTAGCTTCAGGAAAACAAGTACTGTGTGGGAGATCTTTTTATTGAAGATTAAAGGAGAACTATGCGGTTAAGGCTTTTCCCCATTGTTCTCCTAAGGGTAACGGGGGGACACAAGCTAGCGTCCTCCCGTCACCCAAAGCTCAGCTCGCGGTATACTGAGACGCCGCAGCCCGACAATGCTGTCTGGATCCACCCAGCTGCGTGAGTGACAGCTGGCTCGGCCTATCTAGAGGCAGAGCCAGCTGTACCCTCCCCCGTCCGTTCCGCCAGTCAGCGCTGGAGGATCGGACAGGGGAGGGGGGAATCCCTGCAGGGAGCCGTGATTGACAGTTACGGCTCTCTGCAGGGATAGATCAAGAAGTGAGCGAGCGACGGTATGTGTTCGCTCACTTCCTGATCTATTGAGCCGACCTGTGACAGTTTCATTGTCACAGGTCGGCTCAGATTATAAGGCTGAGTGAAAATCACTCGCCTTATAATTCTCCTTTAATATTGCAGCAAAAGCTGGTTTTGTTATTTGATCTTTTAATGGGCTACTTATTGTTAACTTGTTATTTTTGCTTTAATTAAAGTTCTGCTTTAATTAGTTATTTGTTTAATTAGTTAGTGCTTATTTTGTCTCTTATAGATAACAATACAAATCATATGCCACCAAGCAGCTACACTGACCGAGCTTCCTCTGCAGTACATACTCTGCATCTGCACAGTTTGACCTTCAGGATGTACTGGACCTAACTGGCCATGACATGTACTCTGGGCACCCATTAATCTCTATGGCAGTGCCTAGCACATACATGAGGTTAACTGTATGGACTACAGAGCTGCACAGGACAGTAAAACCAGAAGCAGTGGAGACTTCCTAGTCCTAAGCAGTCTGCATCTAAAGTATAATTGTTATGTCCAACATGTTTTGCAGTTTAAAAAAGTAAAAACTTTATCACACTGTTTATGATGCATTTTGATGCAACTTTTTTTGTACACCATTTTACATACCAGTAATGCATATTCAGTTTCAATAAAAAAGTTAAACAATACCGATTCAGTGTGCTCGTCTTTCCAGTAATGTCTGTCTTCATTTTTCCTTAGATGCTTGTATTCCTCTCCGGTACTGTATTCACATAATGACAGCTTCATTCTCAGCTCTGCAACCTAAATCAATAGCATATTGTAAATCAGGGTTAGTCAACCTCAGCACTCCAGCTGTGGTGACACTACCAATTCCAATGAGGCATTTTCAAGACTTTGACAGCCACAGGAATGACTACCAGAGGCAGAAGAATTATGGCATTTGTAGATTCACACAGCCTGAGTGCCAAGGATGTCTACCCCTGTTGAAAATAAAGACTTGATTTCTTCTTACATCCTATTCCTTTCTAGTTGGTGACAATTGGTTCTCCAGAGACAGGAATGGGTAAGCTTGGTGTCCTTGCAACTAGAACTAACTTGAATATCGCCCTAAGGTTTATGACTTATTAAGCATACCCTACACTAGAGCCCCTCTATCACATAACTACCTCCTAAGTGAACACTTAACACCTTACCTCTGGAAGGTTAACCTCTTTGTCATATTCACTGGACTGGATATTTAGCAAATGGGTAGGGAACCCAAAGGATCTATTTATGCTAGATCACAGAGGTTAGGGATGGTATTATAAATTCCCGGAGGAGAAATTTTTACATAAACCCCCCACTCCTAGCTATTTGCAACTTTTAATTCAATACATTTTTATTGAGTTTTTCAGGGGAACAAAAACAGAATGGCACAACAAAATCGAAGCCATAGTAGGTGTGCAGGCCAGAGTGAACAGAAGTTTTAGGAAAAATTTGAAACGTTACTAAATTATTCATAATAGCAACACTATTAGTACACAGCAAAGAGAGATATGCACATTGTGGACAAAACATATAGGGGTCTATTCACTAAGCTGCCGTAGGCAGCCGAGTGACTAACCGGCCAGCAGCGAAGTGAGCCGAACGCTGTTCAGCTAATCACTTCAGGCTGGTACGGCTGATTCCAGCCGTATTTCGGCTAAAATCAGCCGTACATCGGGTGGCTTCGGCTGGCTTCGGGTCAGCCGAACATGCTCAGCATGTTCGGCTGACCTGAACTGCAGAAGGAGTTCGACTCAGCCGATCCAACATCTGGATCGACTAAATCGAACCTCCGGCAGGTTACTTGCTGCTGTTCGGCCTATTCTTATAGATGCCGAACACAAGTGAGTAAATAGACAAAATAGAACACGGAGAGGCCGCTCTCAGTGTGTAATGACAGCGTCCCTGGTTAGCTGGTAACCAGGGACGCTGATCTCCGTGAAAGTGGCCGGAGTCAGCGGGGAGATGACGGCTGGCTCCTCCCAGCTTTTAGAAGCAGGCTGTCAGCCTGCCAATGGCCGGCCGTTCGGCCAGCTTCGGCTTTCACCGCGGCTCAGTCAAGCCGAGGCACATGCCTTCGGCTCGACTGAGCCGCTCGGCCAACTTCGGGAGCTGTACGGGCTATAGTGAATAGCCGGTACAGCAGCCCTTCGGTTCTACTGAATCGAAGGGGTCCTGGGGCCGAAGCTAGCCGAAGGATCAGCCGAAGCTACGGCTAGATCCTTTGGCAGCTTAGTGAATAGACCCCATAGGCTCCAGCTCTTTACGCACTGCAACAACAAAGTCAAGTAACACTCCACAATACTAGCTGTGGGTTCACAAGAAAATAAATCAGAAGGAGAGAACAAAAGATGTTGGAAATAGAAAAGCCAGGGATGGAGGAAGAGGGAAGGGGGGGGGGGTCAACCCCAGGACCACTAGCTCCAAAAAGCACCAACAGCAGTGGCTATATATCAGGACAGGAGCAGCAGAAATTAAAGATCAATATGTCACCGGTTAAATATCTGCAACTTTTAAAAGCCTGTAAGCTGTAGAGGTGTCACAGGAAAGGCACCATTTTGAAGGACCAGTCAAGTGAAAGCCAATGATGAATAAGGTGCAAACCTAATCCTAACTTTTTGGTTTTCTCAAAGAATTTGCCAACCAGCTATTTAAAAAGCAGTGAGCTATAGCTGGTAAAATACAAAAATAGTAAACTGCCATTTAACAGTTAAAACTGTTTAAATGTTTTGAAAAACCAGTGAAGTAGGACAAAAGTGGTGGATTAAAGCCAAAAAAAACCCCAAAAACCTTTATATTGTTGACAAATAACTTCACCATACTTTGTACCAGAAATGTAAAGCTAGTGTTGTGACAAATCATATAATACGGACTTTGCCCCTACAGTAACACTAGCTATTTTAGAAGTACTGGTCAAACTGGAAAAGTATTATTTTTCTATTTTTGTTCTAATTTAAATTTTTTTTATTTATTTTTGCCTTTAAGATAGAAAAAAAACAATTATTCGAAGACAACGCTAGCAAAAAAAAAAGCTTTGTTTGTTTAAAAAAAATAAAAATAATAAATATATAGTTTTTTAGTTTTAAATACAACATTTTACCTTCTTTTCATAAGCCTGTTTCATGTTTCTAAATTCACTATCCCATTGCTTGTTTACTTCCAGTAACTATAATATAAAAAATGGTTTAATTAGACATTTTCTGTTGTATATCTTTATATATAGGTTAATTACACAGGGACGTTTCTCAGGCATGTAAAGTTATATTGACTGCAGTGCTGATAGGTATCCTGCACAAAAAAACATTCTAACACTACTCTCTCTGCTCATTGGTTCAGGCCTTCAATATTATGACATAATAGACTGCACAGCAAAAGAGCGTAGGAAGGATGGTATTCTAAGCGTCATCACTCCCCTTTTTAGTAACTGAAAACTGTGCCGACAAACAGAGTATTTCTTATGGCTAATTCATTGAGTCCCTAGGGCTTGGCTTGGCCAGTGAAATGGGATTTGTTGCTAATGTTGTTTAAAGGAAAAGGGGACCAGTGTTGATATATGAAAATATGCAGTGAGAATTTTGTCTGAAAAAATAAGGGGTGTCAAGAAAAAAGAATAGAGAACTGTTTCTTCTAAGAATGTGTCAGTTAAATTAAACTTGTATTAATTGCCTTTCATGATAAGATTATTGACATAGCAGCAGTGAGAACTATTACCTCTGTTCTTTGTTTTTCTAGTTTCTGTATCCTTTCCTTGTATGCCTCTGGTGACATATTGTTTTGATTTCTTGAACGTATAAAACACTACAATTGAAAGAGACCAAATATGCATTTTAGGAAAAATTATCCAAACTCCATGTATAGTAAGGTGCATAAAAACAGGCTTTACTCTGGTCCAAAATAAAAAGTATCATGCATACATTTGTGAATGTTCCTATGTATATGTTAAATATGTAGAATTAACTAAACAGATATATTAATCAAATATAAATCAGATCCATGAGGCTGACCTGTCTTTTTCCCATCAATCATCCCTTAAATGTGCACTGATGCATAAAAAAAAACGAAATTGTCAATTCTTCTTCAATCTCGAAAATAAAATCTTGACATGCATACAGAAACAGACTAACTCAGTGATGGTGAACCTTTTTGAACCCGAGTGCCCAAACTGCGACGCAAAATCAATTTATTTACCTCAAAGTAAAATAAGTTTAGTACTGTACTGCAGTTCGGGCGCTCGGGTTTAAGAAACGTTCAACATCACTGCCTTAGGCCCCATTCACACCAAGCGACATACCTTACAAGCAGGGCCGGGATAGCGTTACTGTTCGGGAAGACATTCGACGCGCGACCTTCACAGACGGGCTGCATTCAAAAATAGCAAAATCACGTGACATCCACGGGAAAAAGGGTCCTGCTGAAGCGATGAGCACGCTCTGCCTCTCCCGCTCACAGCCGACGAACCCAGCGGAGTGGGCGGGTACCGGGCAGTAGCACGCTGTGATTGGCGGAGGGTTGCCGGGCGATAGAATGCTGACCCGGCACGGGAGCCGCGCTGTGTCAGATTACACAGCGCTGCTCCCGATCGGGCTAAGCATTCTATCGCCATAGCAACCATCAGAATCCGGCGGCCGGCGGCCCCCCATCTCTGCGACGGGAGTGTCGGATGAACGGATGATCCGACACTCTCGGCGCAGAGATGGGGGGCCCGCTGGCCGCTGGGTACCGATCCGGAGCTGGGCCCCCTAGAGCCCCAAGGCCCTGGTGCGTCCGCACCGCCTGCACCGGCGGTAGTTCCGCCACTGGGTAGTAGACATGGTATGTTAGGTTGGGAGATATCCGGGCAGTGGAGATCATATCACGAATTGGGTGTAGGTAGTGAGGGACCAAATAAAAGAAGTTAATGGTAGAGAAGAATTGACAAAGACTGGGTAAGTGGCTGGTAATGAAACTGAGGAAATAGGTTTGTTTGGCAGTACGGAGGCAGGAATTGTATTTCAGGAGGGCAAATTTGTACAGGGTAAATTCTTGCAGAGATTTAGTTTTAGTTCACAGTCGCTCAAGAGCCAGCTATATTTCTTGATACTTCTGGTGTCATTAGTTTGCCAGGGTTGCAGTGCTTGGGGCCTAATTCTGTGTGTGGTGGGGGGAGCAAGTGTGTCCAGGGAGGATGAGAGCAAGGTTTTGTAGACAGAGGTGGCCAGGTCAGGGCAGGATAGGGGTGAGATTTTGTCATAGATGTAGTCAGTAGCAGAATAGAGATGAGAGGGTTTTGAGTGGCGAAGGTTGCTATGGGTTTCATTTATAACTGTTTGCTGGTGGTTGAAGACAGGAAGAGTGTGAAGTTGATAAGGTTGTGTTCAGAGAGGGGAATACATAGAAGTCATTGTTAAAAGAAAAAGTTGAAAAGTGTCTGTGTCTTTTAATAAGAAAGATGCACTGTTAAAGAGTAATTCCACTTTCTCAGGTGAATTTGGGAAAATGGAATTACAGCCTCCAATTTGGCTCCCTCTCCCCCCATTGCTGTACATACCTTTGGGTGAACGCTCCTTCCGTTCCCCTGGTGAGGGTGTACTATCCGTACCCCATAATGCTGTGTAATGCAGCCCTGCACTCTGAATTTGGAATTTCACTCGAGCACTCATTGGAATGCAGTGAGAAGTGCTTTTGACAACTCTGACCAATGAGAAGCGCTTCTCACTAAGAAGCGCTTCCCATTGGTCAGCAGGGTCAGGTGACCATGCTGACCAATGAGTGCTCAATGTGCTCAAGCGCACACAGGCAAGTATAGTGGGGGGGTGAAGGGGCCAGATTGGACGGGGTAATTCCATTTTCCCCAAATCACCTGGGAAAGTAGTATTACCCTTTAAAGACACCCATTTGACCAGATATACACTGAGTGGCCAGCTTATTATGACCACCTGATGTTTGTAAGCAAATTAGCTATAATTAGCTATAATTTTGCGCTGAAGTTGATAGAGGGCCAGACTATTATAAATAGGGAAGTAGGTTGTTTACCACGACAGTAGAAGTGATTTTTTTTCTGAAGATATGGGTAAACAACAGGATTTAACAGCCTTTGAACGTGGGATGATTGTTGGCGCTCGGAGCCATGGAGCGAGTATCAACAAAACAGCAGAATTCGTTAAATGTTCAAGAGCAGCTGTTGTTAAAGTGTTTAAAGACTGGACTATCAGCCGAAAATCTGGGTCTGAATGTGCAAATTGTGGCCTTCAGCGACTAGTCAATGTTAGGGCAGAACGGAGAGTGGCAAGACTGGTACAAGACAACAGAAGGGCAACAGTGCAGTGTCAGATTCCTCGCATCACCTTTCAACATCTCGTGGAGTCATCTCGTGGAGTCATCTCGTGGCCCAACGAAGACCTGATGGGGTGGTCATAATAATATGGCCACTCAGTGTAATGTTACAAATGTATTGTAGCATGCTACTTTAAATATTCAGTGATAGCTAAACTGAAAGTGCCTTTAAATGTTTTTAAATGTAAAATAAATACATAAACTGCTAAAAAATATTTCATTTACAAGGTAAAACTTTTAAAAATATTACAAAGAACAGCCTAAAAATAAATTAGCTGCTAAACTTTGTAGCTAGAAACAGAGCCTTCACCACATAATAGTTCCTTTGGCAACCACCTACAAAATAAAAAATAAAATGTAACAGAAGACATAGAAGTATTGAAATTATAACGTTTGAAAGCAAACAGGCACACAAAGACCATATTAATTAGAACACTTCAAGCACTGTTATACAATTTCAGTTTGCTTCAAATGTGTCACCTGCGTTGATTAAATGTCTTTTTGTACCACTATTCACAAGAATTAAAGGAGAACTATGAGGTGAGTGCTTTTCACTCACCTCATAGTTCTAGCCAACCTGTGACAATGAGACTGTCACAAGTCGGCTCAGTAGATCGGCAAGTGAGCGAACACATACCGGCGTTCGCTCACCTCTCTATCCTGTCACGGCTCTCTGCCGTGACAGGGGAGGGACTGCATTCCCCCCTCCCCGCTCCGATCCTCCAGCGCTGACTGGCAAAACGGACGGAGCGGGTACAGCTGTCTCTGCCTCTAGATAGGCAGAGCCAGCTATCACTCACGCAGCTGGGTGGATCCAGACATAATTGTCGGGATCCGCTTCAGCTGCGGTGTCTCAGTATAGCTCGCGGTGTACTGCGGCGTCTCAGTATACCGTGAGCACTTGTGCATGCTCGTTCCTGGCCATGTCCACAGTAGCTGTGTGCGTCCATAGACACACATAGCCCTGTGGCACACCACACCCCTCCTCTCTGCCCAACAGTTTGATTGATGGCAGAAGGAGCTATAGGCTCCTCTGCCATCAGTATCCTCCCCTGCAACCAGGAAGTTCAGGGAACCGAGGATTGCTTCAGGAATGGTGGCGGTGACAAGGGGCACTGAGAGATAAGTGTGGAGAGGAAGGGCGAGAGAAAAAAGGTACTGAGCAGTTTTTACCCTAATGCAGAGAAAGCAGCAGTGGCGACTCTAGGAACAATATATAGGGGGGGCACATAAGATACCACAGTCAAAATGGGGGGGCACTAATAATTTTCACCACTAAATCATACCACTGAAAATAACTAAAGAAGTATATATTAATAAGATTACAAAATACGAGAGTAATGCGGTACGCGTGGAAAGCAGAGACCTTAATAGCACTTTAAGAAAGACCGTGGCTCTTAAAAGGTCTACTATTAATACGGTTACTTCAGAACACCTGTCCTATTTTAGCGCTCTTTTCGGATATCCTACACCCCAAAACCCACTCTCCTGGAATCAAGGTCAGCAATAAAAGGTAAAAAGACTAAAATGACTGGCACCTAACTTATTTTACATTACACCAAGAAGATATGAAATGTTAGCCTACCACACCACTTCGAGGGTCAATCCACATGACTCCAGTAAGAGAAGTGTTACAAATGCATATACAATAACATATTTAAGAATTTCAATCAAAATCACAGAAAACAGCTTTTACTATTAAAAGCCTGAAATTTTATTCTCATTATAACTTCTAAGTTACAAATAAAATACTCCTCAACAACTACTTTGCCCATTTGCACACGGTATAATGAGCTATTTCCTGCAATGCTGCATAAAAATGTTTTGCACTTACCTTTGTAAAATGCTATATCATACCAAGTCACATATTTCTTAAAATTCCCATTTTAAAAAGAGTGCAGCGTGCAAGAGAGACTTGTAACAGATGAAAATATATGAAGTCTGCATTTTTTTCAGCCTCTTAACAGCTAATGTAGGCAGGACTGGGACTTCCCAAGATGTCACAAACACATTTCTGTGGCTAATGCTATTTTGTGATATCTATCATATTTCTATCTGATATGTGATTTATTTCTTTAAAGCTAAAACAATTTCATACAACAAAGGTTCAGATGGGAAACAAGGCACACAAAAGGAATATTTTGGGGATAGTGTGCTATTTCACAGAAACAAATTTCTCCTGGGCTTCTAAACCATGTGTTATAAAGCAAAATACATCAGTTCACATGTACTGGTTTTTTAATTTGACATATTAACTATTATAGTAGCAAAATTATATTGCACTTTGCAATAATATTTTTCATCCAATAGGTTAATATTTTAGGAAGTCTGTAACACTAAAGAAGATATTAGCAATATAGAAGCCACCAGTAGATTATATTATTTGAAACCTAAGCATACAAATATATAAATGTAAAATTATATATTGACCATTTGATGTCCTGAGGATACATACATGTATATAGCATTTGAGCCCAGCACTCAAGTAGTAGAACAGTTCCTACTGCCTCAATTCACAATAGATAGAACACAACACCCACTGTTTGACCCCCTGTCCTGAACTGTAGGTTCCATAACATAAAGGATGGCAGACACTGTAAGACAAAGCATGAGTATGCCTCATAGAAGTAGTAATAGTGTTTGATGCCAATAAAACACTTCTAGACCATGGAACACTGGAAACAGGGGAAGACAGTTTTGGCACTGACTGTAGAAGTCAACAACTCTTATTTCCCTCTCAGAATGCTGCTACAACATTAGGGGGTTCAGATGCTTTCCCATACTAGGCTGTGTGACCTCTACCTGCTCTGGCACCTTTTCCCACTGCTTGCTTTTCCTTCTTGGTTTAGAGAGTATCTTCGTTCATTCTGTTACTGCTCCACCATGTGTAATATTAACTTCTCCCCAGCCTCCTGTTTGCATGCCTTCCAGGATCTCTGGTAACATTGTCTTCACATCTGTCATATCAGCCAGTCATGGTAAGGTGTATGGAAAAAAACAAGAACTCTCCCCATGCCATCCTTAACATAAAAAGGCTTCAAAAAGCTATAGGAGAGCTCCAGCGAGAATATCCAATATATATTTATTCACAGCTCATATTTATTTCTCCAAGCTCTTTGCTGAACTCCTGTAAGAGTCACCATCATGGCCCGGCAGTGATTGTATTTTGCTTAGTTATTATTACTTTTAAGATTTGTTAGTATATTGCTGCTATTTATCGAGTCTATCTATTTATGTGTTTTCAACTTTTGGGCCAAACTTTGAGAAAGCATTGTTGTACACAAGACAATAAACTTTAAATTGACCTGATTTATGCATCTGATCAATGACTCCAATCTCTTCTTTGCTGCTCCTTTCCAAGATTCTGCTGTAACCTCTGAACAAAAAAGTACATTGCATACACAATAGTGATGGCTAGTTAATTACTGTTGGAGCAAGGGTTGATTAGGGTAGTCCAGGAAGTAACCTAAGGTAAGTACTTTAGGTATCAGTGCCTAGTGATACCAATGTGTCTTATCTTCAGAAATAATACATTGGGATTGAGCATTGAGTTTAAACAGATCCTGCAAATAAATGGCACAGGGCACATCAATTGTCCTCCCAAAACAGCTGATATGCAATTGGAACAGGGTGACTGGGAGGAGAAAGAAAAGGTTTTGTGCGACATATTGAACTGTTCAGTAAATTATCTAATAGAGAGATTATGGATGACCTCACAACTCTGAATTATCTAAACTTCCTACGTAGTGGCAAATACAGAATAAAATTAGGAAAAGACTACTTTTTGTGATAGTTACGGAGTTTATGTAAACCAAAAACATTTATACAATATAAAATAATTTCATCAATACAAATGTGTACACATTAATGTTAAGCATTACCTGTGTGAGCATTTCATGGTGACATAAGCTCCTTTGGTAAAGGGTCTGAGTTCTGGAAACAAGCAAAGCTTTATTTGCTTTATGACACATATTCTGCTGAATCTGTCTTGTGATATCCGCATTGAGTTCAGCACTTTCACACCTATTTGCAAGCATACAGTATATATGGTTAGACTAGATCATGGGTAGGCAGCCTTTGAGAGATGGAGATCTACTTGAACAATTTTGAAGAGATCAAAGAGCACCATTTTTTTAAAAGGAGCTAAATGCTGAATTAAGGGAAAACTATTTAGACAGTTGCTTTCTAAAAAATAAAATATGATAGTTTTGTATCTGGCTGCTGCAGCATTTGGTAAAACTCTTACTGTCATACATTTCTGGTGCTGAAATTTACAATGGTTTACAATTTACAATGGCCCTAGTACAGTTCTCATAGATGCTCACTCACTTATTTTCATTTTACAGGATACAAGGTGTTCTGTGATTGGATGAGGGGAGGGGTGGATGAACATCACAATCTCCACCTCATCTAATCACATATCAGCATGCTGGCAGGGGGACAGGCTTTTCAAGCCAGGTTGTGGCTACTTTCTAAAGAAAACAAACCATAAGACTCTGCATACCTTTTCTCTTCATGCACCTGGAATGTATTTGGGTGATGATTAATTAACCTTTTAAATACAGTGGCAGATGTTTATTCACTCTTAAATTAAAGGAGCAGAATTTATGGTGAGTAGATTGCACTCTCTTCTTATCCTTCAGTTATCATGAGTAAAACCTAGCTATGGGTATAATTTGCTAAAAGATCAATGCTGGCCTCAGTGAAACTGTGTTTACTACTAACAAGTGAACTGTTTTGAAAGCTGGGAAATCTGAGAACTGCATTTCAGGTTGACTTTTTTTGTAGGGACCTTAGGAACCTTAGGAACCATGCACTTACACTGCCCAGGTATTGCTATTGATGGCACAGACACCCTGTATCCAAAAGTACTGGTCATTTCTATGGTAGTATATTGGAACAGTGGGGGAAAGTGTGGAAGATACATTCTCCTTGAGGTCCCTTTAGTTAAGTGAAACTGTATGGGTAAAGTATGGGTTCATATTACAAGATCATTGCCTTATTAATCACATGCTGACCGGGGTGTTAAACCCCCTTCCTGTCCAGGCCATTTTTCAGTGTTCAGCGCTGCGGTACTTTGACTGACATTTATTCAGTCATGCAACGCTGTACTGAAATGAATTTTATACCATTTTTTTAGGGACAGATAGAGCTTTCTTTTATTTTTTACTATATAATGAAAAAAAACAAAAATTTTCCTTACGTTATCTTATAAAACATTTATCAGCACCCATTACTTTGGTAAAATATAAAAGATGGGGTCACGTCAGGTAAAAAGACACCAAACATGTCAAGTCTTAAAATTGCGTGCTACTGTGAAATCGCAAAAAAACTACCATGCCTAAAAATGTCCATAGGCGATGCTTTAAAAGCTTTTGCCGCTCATCAGTTTTGTGTTATCAGTGATTAATGGCCTTAAAATGATTGCTCACACTCCTCCGTTTGCGGCAATATTTGACATTTGGTTTCGTAATCGTTGTTTTTGCATGTAGGCGCACCCGATGCGTATTTACACTTATAAGTGCGTGCACGCTGAGGTGGGGGACTTAAAACTTTTTTACTTTTTTTTTTAATATGAGACTTTACTTTTTTTTTACTTTTTTTTTAAAAACATAACTTGATTGTTATCACATAGGGGATAAAAAGCCCTCTATGTGATAGCAAATATACAACGACTGGTCCTCTTTATGGAGACATCAGGGGTCTCAAAGACCCCTAATGTCACCTGGGGACCCTCAAAGAAGCTGATGAAGCAGAGATCTGCTTCACCAGCTTCTTCTTTGGGTATAGCAGCCAGAGAAATGACAGCTAAAGGCGGAAGTAATGTAATACACATTGTCACCGCAGGGGGGACAGCCCGGGATAGCCGGAAGCGGTAAAGGAGGGGGGGGGGCACCATGCGAGGTCATAAAAGCGATCGGCTGGCTATAGAGCCAGCTGAACACTTGTATGTAACAGCCAGTTACCACTGTTTACATTCCCAGGAGAATTCTGCTTGTGCGCACCTGCTAGGTGGCGTGCACGAGCAGAAAGCATGTATGAATTACACATTTTTCCAGCAGTTCTACATACTGTTAAAATCTGATGTTATGGCACAGCCATAAAACACAATTAAACTTTCAGAGAGCATTTGTATCTTTATTGAGGGGCTCCAACATATATCATTGCTGACAACAGTAGATTAGGAGTTCTGCTGTTGCGTACAAAGGAATTGTGGATATTGTGTAAGGTTAGGACCCCTTTACAAAATTGCAAAACCATTTTTCGTAGTTTTTGATAGAGTGGGGAACAGATTTTCATTGCTATCTGTGTTCCTGCTGGGTAGGTTCAGCCTCTCTCTTTGTCTTGGTGACTATTGTTAAGGGAAAGAAAGTGATGGTAAATATAAAATGTTACAGTTGACACCAAAACACAGAGGAGAAATTTGTTCTGATGACAACTGTCCCTTGCTTCTGAGATTTGTGTCTCAAGGGCCAAAAGAGAAGAGAAATTTCCTTAATGGGAAACAGAAGGAAAAAAAAAACTGATACAGGTGTTCTCACCCTTAAACTCTTTCCAAAGCTAAAAGAAGAAAAAAAGCAAAAAAAATAAATATTTTTGGCTGTAGATGTACATTAAATATAGTTACCTCTCTGAGTCCAAAGTTTCTTCATGGACCTTCACTCCATGTATTTGACACTTGTTTTCTTCTCCTATATATGATGGCTACAAAACAATGACATCTATTTTAATGCACTAGTAATAGTTAGAAGGTGTATCTCTGAAATATTATAGATCTAGCCATACACTTCTAGCACATATATGCATTCTAGCCTCTCATCATGACAGTCTTTTGATGGCTTACACATCAGACAGACAGCTGATTTAGGTGGCATGTTGGACCTTTGCAGACAGATCACCACTTTTCCACAGAGAGCCAGAGATCCCACTCTGCAGCTGTTGGCAGGGAATATGCTTTACTTAGTTTTTAGAAATTTTAGAAAAAAACTGTTAAAAGGTTATTCGCTTTGGCCCCCACAATAGCCCGTACAGCAGCCGAAGGCAGCCAATCGGCTCAGCCGAGCCAAACGCATATGCCTCGGCTCGGCTCAGCTGAAATGACAGCCGAAGTGGGGGAAATGGTCTGCCGAAGCTACTGACAACAACTGGGTGTAACCAGCAGTAATCTCACGGCTGGCTCACCCAGTTGTTGTCAATCAATGACAGGTCAGCATCCTCAGGCTATTTGAGGACACTGAGCTGTCATTTAAATGACAACAACTGAGCGGAGCCAGCTGTGACAGCACGCTGTGGCAGTGATGTCACCACTAGCTCCGCCCAATTTTTTATATTTTGCCGGCATCTGTCAGAATGTCATTCTGCGGTAGGAGTTTGTCGCGTGTGGACAGATCAATGGGCGTCAGGTTTTTTTTTCCAATATTTTAAATTTTTTTAAAAAAAATATTTATTTTGCCGAGTCGTCGTGGACAATGCTGGACGTCGTGATTGACCCTGGATTATATCAGTGGATCAAGGGGGCTCGCTCCCCCCCCCCGCTTTCCTGCCCTGCCAGGCCTGTGCTCGGATCAAGCTTCTTCCCCCACCCCATTTTTAGGAGTGGGGTTCCTCCTTAAAACTCCTACCAGGCCTAAACCCTAACTGTGGTATGACTTTGTGGGGGAACCCCACACACTTTTTAAATAAATATTGACTTGGGATTTCTCCTAACTTTTCTACCCCATGCGGGTTTTTTTTTTTGCTATTGTGTACATATGTATTATTATTATACAGGATTTATATAGCGCCAATAGTTTGCACAGCGCTTTACAATATAAGGAAGACATTACAGTCACAATACAATTTAAGACAAGATGGTAAGGAGGGCCCTGCCCGTGAGGGCTTAAGTATTACCTTTAAAAAAATGTATTTTTATTTTTTAATTTTTTTTCTTTTCTTTACATTTTTTTTATTCTGCTCGCTACCTCAGAGGTAGAGAGCAGAATAGCCGAGCCCAATACGCTCAGCGGCATTCGGCTATTCACTCACTGCCATTCGGCCCCTATGAGAATAGGGACGAACAGCAGTGAGTGAACTGCTTCTGAGAGTCGAGCGGCTTCTGCACTGACTGAAGTCAGCGGAAGTCAGCCAATGTACGGCTGATTTTAGCCGATGTTTGGCTAAAATCATCCGTACAGAGCCGAAGCGAATAGCCGAACGCCGTTCGGCTCAGTTTACTTCAGCTCGGTTATTCACTCGACTGCTCAGCACCACTCCATCTCCAGAAACCTTTAGTGCTACTCCTCTTGCCTTCCTCCAGCTGCCATCTGCACTCCTGCTTTGTCCACCTTCAGTGCCCTCCTGTACTCCTTCAATTGTCCACCTACACTGTCCCTCATACTAGTTCCCTCTTCCTCCCTGTTTTGTACCTCTCCTCCTTACCCAGTGTGCTTCAGTACTGCTTCTCTCCTCCACATAAATCATCTCCCCTGTACCACTTCTACCCCTTACCACAAGCATCCTGTCATCATACTCCTCTATTTCACATTTTTCCCCAGTATGATTTCACGCCTTCCCCTTCACTGTTCCCCCGTTTATTGTTTCTTTTTTTTCCCCTTCCAAAGTCAATGAGCCTGGGAGGTTTGCTTGGCAGCTGCTGCAAGCCTATTATGAAATATCGAAATTATGCATCATGGTGTGTACACCTGCTCAAAAGAAAATGCCATATCCTCCTGCTTTAGAAGAAGACACCAGGGGGTAAATGAGGGCCAAGTAATCTTTCTGAATATATTTAATGTTACACATTATTCAACAATATACTGCCCTGACTTATGCTTTGTTTTGTTAGTAGTATTACTCATCATGTTTTATTGTGGGTGTCTCTAACTATTGCTACTACTAACTATATGCTTTCATAGTCTGTATTATTTTTTCTTGTATTACACATGGTATTTTAAATATGGTGTTGTGGTTTATGTGTTGCAGTAAGTTTTTTTTTCAAATGTGTTTCCAGAGTGATGCCTACATTTATCACCCACGCATTGTCATAATTGCCAGTGCCCATATATTTCCATGATTGGAATGGGGCGCTGCACAGCTCCTGGACTGCTCCATTTCTCAGCTGGGATAATGGCAGTGTGGTGATTGGGACAGGCTGGAGTCCCAGCAGAGGAGATGGTGAGGCTCCTCATCGGGGGTGAGGATGGTCCGATTATTCGAGGATGGTCTGATGGGCTTCTAAGTGGGAGGGTCGAGAAAAAAATCTTGCACTTGGGCCCTTTGTTCTTTGGTCCGCATTTGCCTAAACCACTGATATTCTACCTACACCCCTAATTCAGCACTGAACATTGGTAAGTTAATATGTTTAGCATGTACTAGACATGCCAGTGTGAAATGGAAAGAGAATCCTGTGACAGCAACTATTTATCACCAGCCCAGTCTTCAGTGGTCATCCTGTTCTCCAATTCCCAAACAATATTTTTGGCCAGAACACCCCACTGACCTTAATCCGACCAAAGCTCTATTAACCATTCACATTCAGCTTTATCATTCTATTTAAAAAGAATTTATACTGTATCTTTTCACCGCCAATTTCTGACAGTATTGTGGTATTTTTGCACTTTGCAGATTATTACTGCATTTTCCTGACATTATTAAACACCCGTTACGAACAAGATAGGGTCTGTAGGCTTGTTCTTAAGTTGAATTTGTATGTAAGTATATTGTATAAATGCCTTTAGTATGCACATAACAAACAAGAGACCTATTTCTGTTTCATTGCAAAAAAATGTTGTACTCCTTTTAGAGAGGGTTGTGCAAGTAATTGCAGAGCTCTTTCATAGCATGTCTTCATAATCGACTAAATAGTGGATAGCGTACTTTTTCTGATCCACTTAGGGCCCATTTACACCAGAACACAGGGTCACAGTGCGCTAAAAGTGCATGAAAACTATTTACCATTATAATACATAAAGTTCCTCAATCAATGTGTTGCGTTAGAGTGTTGTGGTTTTGGAAAAGTTTGCTAGCATTTTTGTGCATTTTGGTAAAAATTAATGTTACATTATAGTCAAACGCAACACATAAAAAATAAACTAAAAAAGCACCAAAAATGCAACATGCATTTTTAATTAGTGCGTTTTTCAAATCATATGTCCATATATTCAAAGGAGATACAACCTACAAAATGAAGACAGGCAAAGGTGAAAATAAAAAGCAAACAAATACATGTAATATGCATGAAAAATGCACAAAAAGTGCCTTAAAGCATCAATCTGCACATGTATTTTTAACAAATTGCAGTGCAACACATTAAAAATGCACTAAAAAACACGTAATGTGGTTTGAAACTAAATGCACATTTTCTAATGCGATGGTGTAAACAGGCCCTAACTGTTTAACTGTCTAGTGCTATTACTGTGGTAAAATTACTTTGGTGAGAGCAATAAAATGAACCTAAATAAGACACAAGAGCAAGCATAGAATGGATAAGCCACATCACAGGGCCTAGTTACCCTAGATTAAACCCTAGTTTAATCTAGTTACAGCATTGCCTCCTTGACTGGTTATTCCTATTTAATCAGTTCAGGAAATCGTAACACTAGTTGGTTTTAAACTGATAAAAGGTATATTTCAATTCTTCCTGTCATATTTTTTTGGAAGACAATATCATTAAAAAAAAACCTTGCTTGTCCCCTCACAATTATGTTTATTATAACTGGATATCTGTCTTAAGTGATGACACAGTTATGGCCTATTTATTAAGTTCATAGATAAGATGTGAGAATTGCTTTTTCTTTTTTCATAAAGGGTATACTGGTACAGGTACTTAATAAATGTATTTCAATCTTATACAAGATCATTTAGGGTGTTCCAATATCAAATTACAAATTAAATTGAAATTTAGCTACTTATAGAGAATTGATTTGGGGTTTTTTTAGGGTTGGGATTTGGAGATTCATTTTCTGATGTGTGATTTAGATACGCATTGGGGGGGGGGAATTTATTAAACTGGAGCAGATTTGCGCTGCAACTAATCAGCTTCTCTGTCTCATTTTCAAATCTTACCTGAGCAAACTGGAAAGAGATGCTAATTGGATGCCACGGGCAACTGCTCCAGAATCTGTCTGCTCCAGTTTTTATAAAGTCCCCCTATTATATTCTGCATTAACAGATTTAGATTTTTTGTTTTTTCTTGTAGTTGTTTAAACGGTTTATGATTGGTGGTTAGCCACCCCAAATAAGCAAAATTCCCAATGCATTTTATGTACAATACAAAGGCTATTCATAAAGAGGCACACACTGTTGAGCTAGTTTTAGGAGGAAAACAATGATCTATCAATATGTTTTTGCACAGTTGGAGGATAATGGGGCTTGTGGAGTGAATATGGCAGCATTACTAACGGTAACGAAACCTAGGTCCCCAGTGGTATAGGACAACTGTGCTAAGCAATTACCACATACAATAGCAATGCCATATTAGAGTTTTAGCCTTTGTAATTGAAACCAATGCTAAAGTTGAAAAGGTAATGTATAAATGATTACCAAAGGTGCTTCCTCAGCTGTAAGTGACAGCAAAATTTCCTTGGGCAGGTGTAGACTATAATGTGCCCGTGCCCTTCTTTTAGAAAGATAGAACTGAACTTTTGAAGGTGCCTGAAAGTTTGGTTGATTCAGATGTGTGAGCAAACCCTGTCGAATGAAGGTTGCTGAGAATAAATACAAGAATCCCTATTGTATTGGAGTCAACAAGGAAGGCAGCATTAGGGTGGTATGTAAGGGTGCACATGACTTTCAATGGCTCCTGAAAAGTCTCACAAGCTCCTTTTAACTATTCTGGAGTTTGTGCCTAAAAGCATCCCCTCGTTGGCTTCAATATATTTTTTTTTTTTACAGAAAGAAACAAACAGTGAAAATAATAATAATAATATTAATATAAATAAAAAATAATAAAGCAAAAATGAACAAATGCCAATCAAATAAACATACAAATAGGAAAACACAAAGGTAAAGTACACTAAATAAAATACATTAAACTCCGTCATGTACAGCCCAAAACATGCACCCTTTCAAGAAGTAGTTTTTTAAAGCAAATTTTACACAAGTAACTTAAATGATCTATCTATCTATCTATCTATCTATCTATCTATCTATCTATCTATCTATCTATCTATCTATCTGCTTATCTACAGTGTCTATCTACACAGTATCTATTGATCTGTCTATTTGTCAAGTTTCATGTGAGAGTGCACATTTTTCAGTGAAATGGAAAAAATATAATTGCATGTAAGCTTATATTTAATGCATGAGCAGCAGACTTTAATTACAAAAAATAACAAGCACATGTGCATAGATATAGCATTAGTTGTGAAAGGACACAAACATAGAATTTGTATTGTATACAAAAAAAATGTTTTTGTATTCATACATAAATCATTTGTTCAAGCATTACAATGTAAGCAAACTAAAGACCACATAAAAGATGCATATGATAAATTACACTTACAGTTATATATTCCATTCTGTCTTCGGAAGAAGTAACCTCTATACTATCGAGTGCGTATTTCAAACTTTATGTTATATGAGTGGCGATAAAGTAATTACAGAAAAGGTACATATTAAATCAAACCACCCCCACACTTAGAAAACCCCCTTCAAAGAACCTTTAGATACATATCTACCAGTAATGTTATTACTAACTGTTTAAGCTCCTTCCCACATCTTTTTCACATTAAAAAGAAAGTAAACTTTGTACATGTGTATGAAGGATTCCCTTCTGCTCGGTATAAACAAGGGAACACCCACACACCCACATATAAGGGGGAAACACTAGAGGAAGTCCTCCAACCTGCAGAATGGAACAACTATAACAGAACACACAAATGTTAGTGTTTATCACTCAGTTTACTGTAACAAATAAATCATTTGTCTGCTTCTAGGAACTTGCATAATTTTAAATTTCGAAGGCATTCATAGTAAAATAGTTGCGTGTGTGAGTGTTCATTAGAGGTAATCTGGAGGCGAAGGTACCCACTAAGTGACTATTTCAGTTGGTGCTACACATACAGTAACTCCATCATTTCAGTAACTGTAAAGAGCACTGATGATTTACAAAGTAAAGTAACCTATAGCAAGCAAGACTTACACACTGTGAAGTTGATTTACTATAGGCAAATAGGCTGTTCACTTTGCAAGAAGATTTGGTCCCTAGTTATTGAATGAGGTAAAACTCTGCTGACTTTCATTTTTTTTAGATTCCTTTGGTTTTTTTTTAGATTCCTTGCACATGATTGGATATGCTTTGCAAACGGTATTGCAAATGTATTTAGTTTGCTCCTAAGCTCCATCTAGAGGCCATAATGAAGTATTGCATGACATAAATACAACCTAAAAAGAAAATATATCTAAAATCTTTCTTTTTTGCATCTATTTGCAATACATTTAAGAATGTTTGTTTTTTGGGTCTATTTACACAGAACAAACTTAAATAAATAATAAAATAATAAATCATAAATAGAGATTCATAGGGGGAATGGCTCTGTGAATTAGTTATAAATAGACCCCTTAATGCTCTGTAAATCCTATCATGAGAGCACCCTGTAGAAAAGTCGTATTTGCTAAGATTTTTTTATACCTATTAATAAAAATCAAAACATCACAATTTTTTTTAATGTTAGATAAAATAAACCCCAAACCATTATAGTCCGTTTTTAAATAAGACTGCTGCATCATGTAGATTAGGTTGCCTTCAATCACCTCTATTTATTTTGCATATGATTAGCTTCCCCAGTTGTTTACTTTTCCAAAAGATCATTTGGGAGCAATTTCAGCTTTATATAGAAGCAACTGAAATCCCTGTACTTGACTGGAAGCCGTTAGTGGCATTTATAAAGAAAATAAATTGTATTCCCTCTCTGGTCAATTCAAAGTCTCTTTTCTATGTTATTTAAATACAAAAAAAGAGAGCACAGCTCTGTTTTCTAAGAATACACAAAAATAGGATTCAGCCTGTGGTTTGCCTAAATTAACACGTCTGGTGACAGGACACATGGATAGTATCTGTACAAACACCTTATAAATAACAAAATACCAATACATTAAAAGTACACTGGGCAGTCATCATACAAAAAAGACCCTATTTCATTTTGCAGTAGAACAGCTGCATTAAGGTCAGGGACTGAAAAATAAATGTGTAATTCTTGTATTAACATACCACTGGAGAAAACAAATGGTGATATCAGGGATAATGGGAGTGGAAAATAAATATGGGCAAAACATTTAGAAAAATGACAATTTAAGGTGTGAATTTTGTACATTTGATGGATACTAAACTCTGATAAAGCTTAAATGCTCAAAAGCTGTATTTGCAGTTCAGACTGATGGCTCTCAATGCCACAAATAGCAAACCTCTTGTTATAAACACACCACTCCTGGACTGTTGCCATTATAGTTAATTTATTGTCACCTGACAGCTTTTTTCTGATTTCACACAAGGGGATTTCAGAGGAAATGAATGGGAAAGAAATAATAACTTTAGAAGGCAGCTTAAAGTGTTTGATCCTAAGTGAATTGTAAATGGTTCAGTTGTATCCACGTGTTTGAGGTGGTGAAAAGGAAAAATAAATGAAAGTACAGCTTTGCATAACGTTTTTGAGAGTCAAAATGTTACCATAAATTGTATATTGCAGATGTTGTTTTTATTAAGTGACTTCTAAACATTCATTTGGCGTATAAATGGTGAGGACTTAAGCAAATTGCCCATAAGTAAAAGGATTGTGTTAATTTCAAGATAATTCTGTTTAAATCACAGTTTACAATGTCAGTAATAGTGAATATCACACTGGGCTTTATCTCTGGGCCAGGCTGCTGTCTGATTTTGAAAAGTCCATCAATAACTGTCTTGTTTCGAACAATTTAAACATCATGTTGTCACCATCTCTGGGATCTACATATTGATACAAATGGAAGGTTCACAAAGACTTTATATGTGCAGTCCTTAATAATTTTTATTAGTGTAGCGATGACCCCTGCAGGAGCCACTGGTAATTTGGGTTCCTCCTACCTTATGTGCAGTCACTGTCCCAGTTTTTAGCTCCAGCTACACCAACACTTTTTGTAATGAGCAGGCTCGAGTTCCTATGGTCTTTTTTATGATTATTGCTCAATAGTAGAAAACTCAGGAAAGAGGGTTCAGCGTTGAAGGATACCCAAAAGCGCAAAAATAGAGTACAATATCTTCTGAAATAGTAACAGCAATAGCATCTGGTCCTATGAGAGTGACCAAAAATAGATTCTGATAGGCAGAGGTCTGTCAGGTCTATGACTGTAAGAACAGTCACAGTCCTTGTTATGCCCCAACTGGCTTCTGTTCTCTCTGTATGGTGCCTGGATCTATGGACGATGAATCCTGCTTACAATGTCCAGACGGCAGCTACTCTCAGCTCCTCTTCAACAAGAAGATCCCTTCCCCAGCTCAGCTTCAATAAAGTATCCATTCCAGCCATAATGGAGCCACCAGCACATGGCATATGCTGAGGCCCAAGTCTTGTCATCACATTGCCACACAGACCTCCTCCTAGGGAGAAGGCCCAGGATTTTTGGAAGCGTGCTCCCAAATATTTATAATCTTCCCCAGCCATACCTCCGAGTCAGCCTGCTCAGGGATTGGTAGAGACAAATACATATTCATAACCTTGCAGTTGACCCTCAGTATGCTGGAGCCCCATGCCAGCAACATGCAGAACACAGCAAAATAGATATCCACGCTAATGACAATCCAACAATAAACACACTAAATTAATAATGACACAACTGCAGAAGGCACTAGGCACCCCATAAAAGAATCAAATCTCAGGCAATGCATGCCAGTAACATTCACGGCTGCAGGAAAGGCAGTCCTTTGCTAGTCTACATCGAGAATTCTTGGATCCATTTTGCAAATGTTCCAGGTTTTCCTTAATTCTGCTGTTAATCATCAGTGTGCCTATTAATATAGCTCCATAAGAAGTTTCAATAAGAGAGGGACAGCCCAATGGCTTGCAGCTTGTGTTGTGCAATCTCAGCCAATGTGGCCTATTGTTTCCCAAGAAACTGGGTATTTAGGTAAAGAATTAACTCCACTGGAACAGCTAAATATCAAATAAAAGCATATATGAGTGGTCGCAAACACAAAGAAAGACACCGCTCCATCCCAGAGAAATGCCGGGTGCCCACTAAAGGTGTGAATCCTAGCTCCAGACCATACAATTCAAAAATACCCTCCATCCATTCTAACGTGCTTCATCCAGTAGAGCTCTATGAATAAGCCTGTTCAGGGGGAAACACGTTAGAGTGGGCTGGTGCTGAATAAAGTTGTTTTTATGGAGTGACCTCATAGGTTTGTGGATGTTTGGGTGATTTTTGGATATCTGAGAGCTGCTTTACCTGTTGAAGTATGCAGTAGATATACAGTATGTATCAAATACAGAATAAGAAATGTGCCACTTTACATTTTTTGCCATTTTACACCACAAGTGTGTCCACTTAAATCATCCTGTATATTATATAGTGTGTGTATGATAATCTATTGCTTTTTCATACGTTTTAATACTTGAACTGAATTGCCTGATTAATTGAATTGTGACTTATTTAGTTGTAATTCCCAAAGTTTATGAAAAAAAAAACTAATTATGAACAAATGTTCTGCAAATCTAACTGCACTGTAGATAAAAAATTTAAACAAAAATGGCAATCCATGCTGCCAAGTGTCTTGCAATGCAGCTATTCTACCTGTTTACTTTCACATTGATGTTAAATGTCCCTCCAAAACAATTATCAGAATGGGTCACTGAATATATATATATATCTATCTATCTATCTATATATATAGATAGATATATAAATGTATATATATATATTTATATTAGGAGTATTAAAATAAAAAATTATTCTCTCTGTGTCCTCCATGTTGGGTTTTTTTTGTTTTTGTAAAACATATGCAGCTTTCATGATTGTAAATTATTACTGATCACACAATTTGTAAATGAAATGAGGATTCTGATTGTTTGCTGCAGTCAACAAGATAACAAGACAAGTTCCCATTCTTTAAGCAACTGACAATAATGATCTTTGCATTGCATATCATAAGTGAGCAATAAAAACTTTAGTTGCTATAATGTATTAGAGTTACACTGCTGTATTTAGGATGTGGGCGCAGCTGTTAGGGCGGAACAAACAAAATATGGGTGTAAGGTTCTGGCATCTATTCTAGAGTAAGATAGTGTCAGGTTTAATGTTATCTGGTTATTTTATGTAATTTCAGCAGCATTAAAAAAACATTTCATTTTGACCTGGCCTTCCTAATAGAATCCCTTACCTAGTATTTTCTTCTCAGATTTGTAAACACTGAATATAATATATTTGTGTTTTTTAACAAAAATCAATGTTTTTATTTTGCATTTATTTTTAATTTGATTGATTACATTACTAGGGAAATAAATACAGTACATCTATGTAACAAGTAAGATCAAATATATTTAAGAACAATGAATATTCATGGCAATGCATAAACTGATGGATATCACAGTTTTTCTTCTTAATGTATTGATCTTTATGCCTCGAAGCCATAAATAACATCACCAGTGTTTTGTGTATGAGAGATTTATACAATGGGGGCTGCATTAGGGAGCAGTTAACAGTTCTCAGCTCATATCATTGACAATGATTCTGGCTTAAGGTCTAAACTGTTAAGATGAACTGTTTTTTTCAGCAATATGTCAAATGCAATATGTTTGTCACTTATAGGATAAACACTTTTTGCAACAAGATTTTCAATAGACTTCCCTATAAGACTTTCTTTGATCTTCAAATAATGTTTGATGTTTGTCAGACTACCATAGCACATGAAACATTTGACAAAGAACAAATAAATATATCTTCAATTCAATGGTATACAACAGATACCTAACACAAACAAACACTTACACAATGTATTGCCCAATTATTTTGTGTTACTTTACACAGGCTTCAAAGCAAAGTTGAGACTTTTGCCAGAAAATTACCATCTCTATTTCAGATAATAAAAATAGTCAAATCTTATATTAAAAAAAATCTGCTGTTTCCTGGCCCAGATAGCAAAACAATGTTCCAAAGGAAATTGTTTTTACTAGATGTCCTACTTTTCTCTGGCTATAAGGTTCTAACCATAGACGCACATTTTCACAGTGGCTTCCAGCTTCTCTAAAATAATAGGAAGAGGAGGGGGGTGGCCCACAATATAAAGTAGAGTAAAACCACTGTAGGTGGATACAGTATGTGACAGGGAATCAGCAGAGATTTAAAAAAAAAGATTGCAAACCCTTCGTCAGCGATAGTGAGATACAGGTTTTTCTGACAATTTCATAGACAAAACTGTTTTTCACTGGTAATGTTGGCTTGCGATGGGGCTTATACATGTAAGTATCTAATATTAACTCACTTCTGTAGCTCATGTATAAAGCTTCTTATGTGGTTTTCTTTTATATGTTCCCCAGATAATAAGCTTACCAGAAGGAACTTTAGACTGTAGGGTGAATGTGAATGCAGTAGTCGTCTTTCACTTTCATGTAAGACATTATGAAGTTCCAGGACATTAGCCAAAACTCTTCTGTTTATTATGCCACTGACCACAAACTGCTGGTTGTTCATCCAGTATAAGTGTACAAATAGCTGCACACTGCATTATCCTTTAAATTTGAAAACACTTTATTATTCAGAAAGGATGATACTTCCAGCCAGACTCTTCCCCTGACAGGTTTCATCTGATTAAGTACTGAGTTCCAGAGGTCTGTATAGTTAAAGTGAAACTCAAATCAAGGGTTACATCTTAAAAATACATTTGGTGTACCTTAAATATTGCAAAAAAAAAATTTGTTTATTTGTGAATCGCTCAGCTGTAGATCCTCAAATCATCTCTGAATCCATGCTGACACTGTCCTTCCTTTCGGAGGGTGGCTACTTTTGTTCCCCATGGTCCCTGTGTGTATTGTAAAGTAGCCACCACTCCAAGCTCACTCCCGTGATGGACTACAATCTCAATACAAATTGGTAAACTAAACTTTAAATTATAGTCTATCACTGGGTGAGCTTGGAGCGAACACACAGGGACCATAGGGAACATAAGTAGCCACCCTTCAAAGGATGGACAGTGTCAGCATGAATTCAGAGATGATTTGAGGATCTATAGCTGAGTGGTACACAAATAAGTTAAATTTTTGTTAATATTTAAGGTATTTGAAAAATTTTACTCCTGCGTTTAGTGTCACTTTAACTACCTAATGGGATGAAAATGCATCAGAGAAAGAGGACTGGAGGTGCCATCCTCTAAGATCAATAAAGCCTTTTCCAGTTGAAATAAGAAAAATACAGTGGTGTGCTGCTGTTATGTACAGTTATCCCCTTTCAAGGATCAGGTGGATCATATATAAGCATATAACCAGATAATTGCAGATTTATATACATGTATTTTTTTATTTCTAGGGTCCTTTTGAAGGAAATAATGCAAAATTAAAAACATATATATACTTCCCTTTCCAAACACAACATGCATGCAATTTTCAATCCCCCCAGATATTTACCCCAAAATATGCGTTTAGGTCTGTTGAAAATTATATAAGTGCATTTTGCGATTTTCATGTGAATGAGGGATTGTTTTG